>NC_092354.1:62190268-62500690 GCF_963676685.1 Mytilus edulis | reverse complement strand
AGTTTAAGATTTGCTTCTCTAAAACACTGAAATACGGTTTTCAAATTATCAAAAGCTGTTTCAAAGTCTTTTCCATAAATTATGACGTCATCCAGATAGCAAAGACAACGATGCCATTGCAAACCACCCAAAACCTGATTCATGAGCCGGCTAAATGTCGCGGGAGAGTTGCATAAACCCATCGGCAATACAAGAAACTGATATAAGCCTTTATGTGTCGAAAAGGCAGTTTTGTATTTGTCTTCTTCGGCAACCTCTACCTGAAAATAACCACTGGCTAAATCAACGCATGAAAACCACTTTCCGCCGCTCAAGGTATCAAGAGTGTCATCAATACGCGGTAAAGGGTAGGCGTCTTTTACTGTTCTTTCATTTAATTTTCTAAAGTCCACACAGAATCGAATAGACCCATCCCTTTTCTTTACAAGGCACACTGGTGCTGCCCATGGACTACAACTGGGTTCAATTAAATTTTTGTCAATCATTTTTTTCAATTCTTCTTCAAGAACATCCCTCTGTTTCAAAGCTACTCTTCGTGGAGATATCTTTACAGGTTTTGCATCACCAGTATCTATGTAGTGTTTT
The DNA here is from genome assembly GCF_963676685.1 of Mytilus edulis. Classification (NCBI taxonomy): domain Eukaryota; kingdom Metazoa; phylum Mollusca; class Bivalvia; order Mytilida; family Mytilidae; genus Mytilus; species Mytilus edulis. The sequence goes on along the minus strand of NC_092354.1, from coordinate 62,500,105 downwards.
ACTCTATCAGTTCGCCCAAGAGAACCATCAGGACCAACGAATATATCTTTATACTCGTGTATAAGTGAAGATAGTTTTTGCTTCTCTTCATCTTTTAAGTCTGATGATACTTTATATAACATAGATTTTAAATGCTCGGGCATGTCAACATCTTTCACAGTATTAACTTGTTCTGATATGTCATTATATTTTGAATCTGTTTGTGACTCAACATTATCCTCATCAAAAACTTGTTCAATTGTCATCAAGTGTGCAATCTGTTCACCTTGTGTAAGTTTAACTGATTTTGAATTCAAGTTCATGATAGCTAGGTAAATTGTATTTTCTGTATCAACTAGGCTTTTTGCCACTAAAAGACCTTTACTTTTCACCCATTCTAATGGTTCAATAATGCCAATACCATCTACAAATGAATCTCTTTTAGAAGCTTCAATAATCATTTCACTATTTGCAGGAATTGAAACTTGCCTAGCTATCTGAATTCTTGAACACTGGGAACTATTTTCTTTAAAAAGAGGAATACTCTGACCATTGATACTTAAGCATTGGCTTTTAATTTGAATATCAATTTCATTTTGTTCAAAAAAATTCATACCTAAGATCCCAGATGACCCTTTTATATCAGCTACAATAACTTCTTGTTTAACTAATAAAGGACCTATTGCTATATTCAAAATACATTTGCCTTTAACACTTAAAGCATTGCCATTGGCAGTTGTTAAAATACTATCTAGGCTAATCAACTGGGAACTCAGTTTTAATTTCTCAAAAGTATCAAAAGAAATCAGAGAAACTGGTGATCCAGTATCAACAAGAAATTTAACATCAATTTCATCAATTTTACAAAAAGCAAAAAGACAATTTTGATCCACTAAATTTATTTGAACTCTCTTAATTGGATCTGATATCAAACTTTCAATTTTGGTTTGTGGCCTTTCTAAATTTTTAACAGCTGAAGTATTGGCCTCTAAATCAGCTTTTAATCGTTTCCCTGATTGTTCAATGGACAATAGTACTGAATGTGTCCTATCTCATTACATTTATAGCAGACTCTGTCAGTCGTGCTGTTTTGATTCCTATAATACCTTCCTCTGCCCCTATTATTAAACCTAGGAGGCCTATTTTGATAATATCCGTTCCTATTTTCGGTTTCTGTATTAACATGTTTAAGTTGACTTAATTTTTCATCAATTAGTTTAGCAACTTGATCAAGAGTTAATAACTCTGTACTTTCCTTTTTATTATCCTTAATTGCTTGAATGGGGACTTCATTGCTAGTTAGCATTGGCTTTCTCATATTATTTTGAGGATTGATAAATGCTTCATATTCAATTGCGTATGAAATTGCAGAATCCAACGTGTTTGCACGTTGAAACTGGACATGCTTTTGTAAATCCAAGTTATTTAATCCTCTAATGAATTTATTTATAAGAACTTTTTCCATCATTTCAGAATCTTGTTTTTCATTTGGAAAAGCCAAGTAACCTAACCTTCTTAAAGCTTGACCATACTCAGAAACAGTTTCGTCTTTAGAATGTCTTCTTGCTTCAAATTCGCAAACATATGCGGCTTCTCTTTCTCTAGGATTAAATCTATTATTTAAACTTTCTTTAATTTTATTATAATTTCCAAGGTCTTGTTTACTTAAAGTACTCAAAATTTTCTGAGCAGGACCTCTTAGACTCATAACAATTTGTTTAGCTCTTTCTAAATCATTCCATTCATTCCATTCTGCAACTTGTTCAAAATGAACCAAATAGTCTTGCCAGTCAATAGTTTTGCCATCAAATGATTGAGGCTCTTTTTCTCTTCTTACTATACGTTTTTCATGTAAGGTAACAGGTTTTGGCCAGTTATCAAGAGAAGATGTGTGCTTAACCCCTTCATGCCTATTTAAATCATAACTGGGGTATTTTTCAGTTGAATACCTATTTAAGGATTGATAGTCCTTTGAAAATGTATCCTTATCAACATATCTCTTGTTTGGGGGATAATCTGATCCTTGGTTCTTATTTAATCTATCCCTATCATCATACAATTCATAACTTGGTCTCCTACTAAAATGTGGTTCTTGGTATCTTTTTGGAGTAAATTTTCTATCTACTTTATAATCTGGATGTTTCAATATAGATTTATCCCTTACAGAATCATCATAGGTTTCAGATAAAGTAACAAATGATTTTAATGGAGTACTAAAATTGAAATCTTTATGTCTATACTTAACTTCATCTTTATCAGAAAATCTATCAGAATGCTCCATTTTTGCTTTATCATGCTGGCTTATACCGCTTGCATAATCCATTGAATATGCCATCTTACAAAATAACAGAAATGTTAAGGGCAATTTGTATGGTCACGGCACCAAAATGTGAACGGACTGATCTAACATTCAAGTAAAAGTGACGTTTTCCGGATACCTTTTTACTTAATGCTAGCGCAGCAACGAAATACCAAATAAACCCAGGTTCTTTACATAAACAATGAAGACCAGTTCTGCCCTGGACACCTTGTCACACTAGGGGACAAGTGTCTACAACAACCGACATAACGGACAATTCTCTGGGAGGACAAAGCTAATACTTGACCGGATAATGATTTGGGCAAGTATAAGCCAGCATTCTAGGAAAAGAAGTCTTAAAGAAATAATACCTCAATAATCATATTTATTTCATACCAAAATACACAATAGATATTCTAATATTATGGCAGTTAGTTGTACAACAATACAGACGTTAAATAAAGTGGGGAAATGTCTTACTTTAAGTAGGGATTTTAAACTGTATCATTTAAACCATTTTTTACCCAAGTCCTAAAGTTTAAACCCAAAATGAAACCAAAACATTTAAGAGACGAATTGGTCCAGAACAGTAATAGTAAACAGCATGGCTGTAATGACTACTGATAGTTACCTTCGAGGAAAGTATGAATTCTGGACAATGTATTAAATGTGAATTCAGTATATAATTAATAACAAAATGACTTAACAAATGGTACTTTCTTGAAATAAGATTTGCAATTTAACCAACACAATCTTACCTTTAACTATTAATAACCGGTTTAGAAAAGGAGTAAAGTTATTGTGTACATAAACACAGGTGAAAGTTTTCATGTAAACAATAGTAATTATATAAAATGTAAATATGCTTAAACTTAAAAGGGAGCTAATAAATAACTCTTAATTCCAATATTGCCACAGTTTACTATATACATGTATATGGTATGAGGTTCCTCATTGTCGAAGGTTGTATGATCATACGATTGTTTATATCCACGTTTTAGAACTCTGGTGGATAGTTGTGTCAATTGACCATTGAATTTTATCGTTACCGTGCAAAAAAAAAATGATAAGACCTGATGTAATAGGCAATACTAGGAAAAAGTTGCTAAAATAAAAGTATACTCTAGAATCACTATAGTCTGCGCGTGCATGAGCGCAAGGTACATTAATCGATTGTTTGTTTGAGTTATGATTATTTTATTAGACAAACATATGTCGTTTTAATATGGGACCACAACAAGTACCACTTTAAAAAAAAAAAAAAACAATTGTCTGTTGAAATATCATTTAACCAAATTGAACCAATATTTTATCAGCTTCAACACTGAAGGTGAACATCATCGCTTACCCTCAGATTATATGCATGTACGAGTCAGGAACCTCTAGCCTGTATAAGTCTGGTGTATTTTAGGTTCATTTTTATTGTTTGAAGTTAAGTCCATCGTCTACTTATTCATAACTCTTTCTAAATAATATCAAATAATATCGGAATAATTATGGCAAACAGGCAAGCAACAGTTACCATTTGGAAACATCTAACAAGTTATTATTATTGTTTTGGGTCCAGCTGTTGATCTCTTCAGAGCGACTTACTTGCTGCGTTGAAGACCTATTGGTGACCTTATACGATTTTTGTTCCGGTTGTTGTCTCTTTAACAAATGCATTGCTGCATTTCTCTATTCAATGCTCTTAGGCAAAGTTGACCTTAGACAAAAGTTTAAGTTAGTGTTAGTTTTTTTCTTCTTCTTCATTTGTTTCCTTTTTCCAGAAAATATATTTATTCATTTATTCACTGAGTATGCTGAGTATCTTTTGCAAGCCTTATTTTCATATATTTTTAGTGACTTATAAGCTTCAAGGATATTTACATGCCTCATTTTATATGAAGAATTTGATGATTAATTGCCTACACACTTGAATATTCTATACTTTTAGTGATGCTCACTGCGGGTATATATTTGTGTGTAGTCTTAAAGACCGTATTTTCCACTATATTATATGATTTTAGACGCAGTTGCAATACTTTATTTTTACTTTGTACAAGCAATATATAGAAATATTTATAGTCTGTTCCTGTAGCTCGATCTTTTTCATATCTTTTAAATGAACAAAATATGTTTAGAAACAAACTTTTTTATATTGTATAAGGTGGCCTTTGGTAATATAACTTTTTATGAGGTAGTCTTGTTCATTCTTGTATTTCGAATTTTTGGTTTGAGTGGTCGTCATCAAGATTAATATATATAAGTCAAAGTTATATTTAATTTATTTATTTTTTAATTCATGATTGTATATTTCTGTAAAAGTCAAAGTAACAGTTATTTTTAATTATTATTTTTTTTTTAATTCATTTCAATCATATTCTTTTATTGACTATTTTACTGAGAGGGTTTTAATAAAACAAGATTACTTCGTTTTATTCTTCGCAATCTGTTTGTATAACCTCTTTAAAATATATTCTTTTATCACATATCATTTATTTATTTTTTACGTCATACTTAATTTTGTCATATCTATTTTTAAAAGATATGTTTTTTGGTTTGTTTTTTTGGGTTTTTCTTTTTACTACTTATGTTAATATTTTTTTTATGATGTGTAATATCCGGATAATTTTAAACATTTTTAACATTTTATTATGTTTTTATTTTGTATTTGTTAAATAGATATATATTTGTATATATAGTGTCTCATAAGCCTTTCTAGGCTGGGTATTTGTCTTATTTTATTATTGTGCAATGTATATTATATAAACTGTATAAACAATCTGTAGACAAGTATGTGACACTTTAATAAAATAAATTATTATTATTATATATATATATAAACGCTCTGGACATGAAAATTAAATTTTTTAATTTCATTTCCTGGCACACAGTTAAGTCAACAAGGGTGACATTATTTCAGGGAGAAGCGTATATCTACTGGCATTATTTATAACAGACTTAACTATTCCGTTAATTTAAATCACAGATTAATAAGAAACTATGGTTCAGATTTGATGAGACAATGTTTACCTAAGTTGCATGAATATGGTTTTTGTTGCCCGTTCGTGGTCATATAGATATTCATGAGTAAAGGTGTTATGGATCCTTATTTTTCATTGCTGATGAAAACAAACTCAAACAGTCTCACCAAATATACACAATTCTTAAGGTTATTTTAATTTAATACATTATTCGTTAAATATGACTTTTTATTTTTATTTAATTTAGACCAATATGATTCCAATAACTTGAACACTAGTGTATGTTGTAACACACATGCTTTGAATATAAATACATATAGACAGCGTATCTACACTTTATGACATGGACAACTAATCTAATGGAATATCAACATGATAAGATGATGGAACTTTTATATCAACAACATATTTTGCGCCGTATCTTTTAAGTAGATTAAACATATCGATGTCATTGTTTAATGATGCTAAATTTAGTAAAAGAGATCCGGGAGCCATGCCTCTAATCACTGGTCGAAAAAACTCAGGGACAGTTTCTATATTTACGATATCAATATGAGTTGGCAAACATGCACCATTTTTAAGCAACAGTTCTACAATAGACTTGTGCTTAAATATACATGCAATCAGTAGTGGCGAAATTTCTGCTTTTTCGGAAAAGTCTATAATTTGTTTTGCTTTTGAAGGTGGTTGATATTGGATATATCTATCAAGTGCATATATGAAGTGTCCCCAGTTAGCTGTTTTATTGACATCTGCTTTGTTGTCAATTAACACTTTAACCGTATGGATATCCCCATGTACACAGGCAGCATGGAGGGCGGAAAAACCAACTACACCATAGAAATTAACATCGACGTATGCTGCTAGCATCTGAACCATATCAGCCCAAGCTCTATTACTGGCAATTTGAATAGGTAACAAAGGTAAAGTGCCGTCGGTCTTAGCAGCATATTTTGTGTTCAAAATTTGCGCTATTCGCGTGTTGTCCCCTGAATTTTCACTTTTGATAAATTGTATAAATTTCTGTCTGAATTGCCAGTTATTCATGCCGTGGTAATTAAAAGCTTTGAATATCTGTCGTTCTTTCATTACATCTAGCATTCTTTGAAAGAATAGATTTTCATTCACATGACTAACCGGAATAAGTATGTCAGAAACACACAAATCAATGGAAGTAAAATGTGCATGACTAAATAACAAATCACTATTCAAATGTTGAATAATAGTTTGTTGTGAAACACGTGCAGAAAATTTCAATAGCATATAAAAGATACGGTTGTTTATAGGCAAGAACATAGCCCCGCCCTTTCTTATATATGTACCTGTGAGATTCTCAAGACACCTGTAAAAGGTATCTTTCTTTATGTCAAGGTATTCTGTCAAAAAATTTAATTTAACTTCCTGCCTGCCAATGATTTCTTTTTTAAAATTATCAATCTGGCTTACTTTTCCATTCAGTAAAACAAATATTAGAATGGTTTTGTAGGAATGCTCGTCATGTTTATTTAAAGAGTCGAGAAATTCTTCATGAATGCGCCTTCTGTTACAGAAAAAGTAATAAACGCCTAACTTCAAACTCAGTGTGCTTCTATAAGTATTATACATAGCACACAACAGAGGGAAGTGTTCAGCTATGTCTTCATCAGAAAGGGCTAATATTGAGTCTATCTCTGATTGTTCTAAAGATTGAATATGCATATTTAGCAGATCCCGCTTTTGTACTTTTGTTAACGGAAATTTGTTCATGTATATGGGGTCCTTAAATATGTTATTTTGACATTTTGAATTAGCATCATTAAAGATATGGAGTGCACTAGAGGCAATAACTTTAGTTCGACCAAGACTTAAAATACTTTTTAGAAATTTTGCATAGTCCTGCCAGGATTCCAACTTGGTTGTCATCAAATATCTTTCACCAAATACGTCATCTACAATAAAGATTTGTTTTTTCTCTTTCTCGTACCACAATTTGATTTCCATTGGGTTTCGACATGGAATTATGACATATCCTTCTTCATCTCGCAACCTCAATGCTACGTGTTGAATAAGGGATGATTTTCCTTGTCCAAAAGAACCTATGACGGGTACACAATTGCAATTTCCAATCTGAAGAGCATGCACTATTGCATCGACAGCGTCTGTTTTCACAAATGTGTGGTTATCCTCCTCCCATATTCCTATTTCTAATATATGCGAATCTGTAAAAAAAAACATTTCTTTTCTAATAATATCTTTTGAAAGTTAACACGAGTAATTTGCAAGTTTTGACACATGATTTTCTTAATCTTTAATAAACTCTTACCCAACGAAAATGTCGATATAATGGGATGTATCATTTTAAATTCATAAAATGAGTTTGATATCAGGTAAACATTGTTTAGCGTGTAGAACTACACAATTATATGTAGTGATTTAAGACAATGAATTCAACTGTTGAGAAAAATCGTATCACATTAATAGAAAAAGCGTACAAACATATTTCAAATATGGAAATTTAAAGACTAAGCATGTTGAGTGTGGTCCATAATTTAGTTTGACAACTTCGGAAATACTACGGAATGACCTTTCAAACTGAACCAAATTACTCCTTTATATAGAATTCATCTTTGTGTAACATTGATTTCAGCCCCCTCTAAATATTTCATGCATAATGTATAAAAAATCAATCCGGAAAGTGTATTAAAATTTATTTCAAGTTATACGAAAGATATTTAATACTGTCTCAGTTCCTGCACTGTTATACACTAAGTACCATATAGTTATACATCCCATCATTGTGTTATTGTGATAAGGTAAACGTGTCTATTTGTTTGTTTGTGTGCTGTGTTTTTTATGCTTAATTGTGTTTCTTTGTCACTTCTTTGTTCTTTTTTTAATAATAACTATGATTACAACATAATGTCGACGGCTGTACCCCTATTTTGACGTTTTTGCCTTTTATGTCTGCTTGTTTTGCGTAAACATTGTTTTATATAATGGAATTTTATGCGATTGTTAATACGTTAAAGGCTTAGCTAGCTCTAACAACAGGTTTAATCTATCATTTTCTACATTTTTTTATTTCACTTTTTGTAAACAAGGAAAAAAACCAGGACAATACTTGTTTCATCTGGTCTAATAGGATAGAAAGACTTGACCAATTCTAATGAAACTTGGCATGACCTACGCCGAGGAAATTATATCACAGTTCGCTACCTTTTAAGGCTGTGCAATATATATCTTAGACATTATGACCATTATAATACTTAACTTTAGATATTAATTTTGTACGTTTAAATCTAACTTTTTTCATTATCAAGAGTTGAACATTGAATGCCTTAATACAATAATAATTCTGTATCAAAAGCAAGTTGAAGGTTCATGACAACGTGTCAAAGTCAGAATTATGATAGCCTGTGCCTGTTAATAGAGATTTTGGGTCAATACATAACCACGTATATATATTGATATTCTTTCGTTTGGTGTGTTTGACTTTTTTTAATTGCTATTTGATTACGAATTTGTCGTTTGAATTTTCAATCAAAGTTGGTTTTTTTTTTCGAGTTGTTATGTTATTTATTACACATGAGATTGGCTCAAGTTTATACTAATATGTCATTATACAAGAAGTCTGAATATTGTGTTGCACTTCTCAAAGGACAACTTGCATTGAATCTTATTCGAATTGCTCAAAGTGTATATAATATTGCAAAGTTTTAGTGGAACACTTATAATCGACGTCAACTTTTATGCTGTTATCTTTGTACATGCATCACACAGGCCTTTCATTAAATGTTTTACTATAAAGATATGTACAAATTCCATATATCGCTTTGTTTCTGTCACTCACGAGGTTTTAAGTCATGAAATTTCAAATTTGAACTTGAATTTCTAGGTTATACTATAAAACAAGACAACTCTTCATTTTATCTAAATCTTCAAAATAAATTACATATACTGCTATTGCATGCGTGTGTTCCCGTACAATAATGTGCTGATATTTTTACGTAATCAGTTACGTTACCTACGAGACCTTTCGTAAAAATTTGCGTGATGAATAAAATTAACAAACATTACAGGTCAATTGAACAGTATGTGGGTTATTCAAAGTTTCCTTTTCTATAGAAGACTTTTTGTCTGTACTCTTTTAATACTTTGTTCGATATGCGAATGTACTGATGATATGGAAGTCTTTTAGCTTGTATTAATGTGTTTTCGTAGGTTGTATAAATTGTCTTTTTAGTTACCCACCCGAGCTGTCTTCTCGATATGTTTTGTTGAAACAATCACGATTGTCTCTTTTAAGAGAATAAACAAAAATGATATAGTTCGCGTTAAAATGATTTAAGTTTTCATGTTTTGACCGTTGATTATCTTGCGGATACGTCTTTGCCCGTTTGAAATAAGTTTGAAAATCAACTTTGATGTGTTTGATATCGATGTGCACAATTAATTTTAGTTTAGTATTTGATGAATATTATTTAGCATTTTGACTTGTTGTTCAAAGTCCATTTATATATTTATATATTCAAATATACATGTATTTGTAATTTTGATTATTGGCCTTCTCTTGGTGTTCCTTGATCATGACAATTTTCCTTCATACTGATTTTGTATCAGTACTTTTACTTATTTAAAAAAAAAGATATAACAAGCAATTGTAATATGACGTGCTTCTTTCGCTTTGTGAATAAAACCTGCTCTAAATTCAATAAAATGTGTTTGCACATGCGTATATTGACTACTGCAGAATAATGAATTTTATCAAAGTGGCATGCATTTAATATATTTCGTTAACTTAAAACATTTAAATAATGCACATGTTGTTACTAATTCATTTATCATGACTATAATGTGTTGCAATTCGAAATTGAATTATTTGACCTAGATACGACAACCGTTCACGCTGGCTGTTCAAAACTCCTCCCTCTGAAAATCACGCTGCCAGTTGTTTGCATTGCTGGCCCGAGAACACAGTTATTTCGTAGTGTATTTCGTTTAGACAATAAATTCAAATTAAAAAAATCGCACCTGCTTTTTCACAAAAAGATTTTTACAGTGTAATGTACTACCAGTGAGACAAATAACATCAAAATTATAGAATCTTTTACCAGCTCTAACACAAAGTATTGACAATTCTGTGTTAAGAGGGTGTAAAAAATCAGTTTGACAGCTTCAGACGTTATAAAATTTGACCTTTTTTAACTGGAGCAAATCACTATTTATCATAAAGATTCAGCTTTCAATTTTTTTTAACATGTAATTACATCCCCCTACTTAATATTTCATGCATTTAATATCAAGAAATAAATTGGGAAAGTGTATTAAATAAAACATACAAGTTATACACTGTTTACGCTAGGGACTATATTCGTAGACAACATGTTATTTTAGACCTCATTATCTGTCGGGCAAACATAATCACGAATGTAATGCCTGCCCATGTTAAAACTACAATTAAGTATCGCTTGCATCAGTTATTTCTTGAGTAAAAGAAGCAGAATGAATAAGTGTTATTCTTAAAAAAAAAAAAAAAAAAAAAAAAAAAAGCTCTACATTAATCAGCAACCAAATGTTTTAGTGTATTTGTGTATATGAATTAAATGTCAGTGTGGATATATTATTTCACTGATTAAGTAGCTAATTTTGTCCTCTTTGTGTAGGAGGGGATAAGAGATTTTGGAACAATAGTTTAAATTTCCAAAAACAATTACTGTTGATTTATCTATTTTCGTGGGTACCAATTCCGTGGATTGAGGAAAACTGAAATATTCGTGGATATTCAAATTCGTGGTTTTGGAAAGTTTGTTTACATTCATTTAGATTTTATTTCATTGAACATTAAAATTCGTGGTTCCCCTGTTCCCATTAAACCACAAAAATTGGTGTAAAACGAATATTAATGAATCCAAAGTATGGTCATTATATAAAAAAAGAGTGCTGTCAACTTCTGAGTATTTAATGGCTCTCTACATACATTTATAACATTTTTTTTCTTTATACAAAATTAACTCGCTGTGTAAATGTACTGACTTTACCGAACAGTGATATTGCACATATCTTAAGAAATTAAAAAAAAATCTGTACATAATTGATAATTAAATGCATATACCCAAGACAATACAACTAATGAAAGATGAAAAGAGGTAGAGATGTATCATTGCAAATTAAAATTTAATTCCTCGCCTCTTCAATAATCCATAACAGGAGAACATAATGCAGAATAATCATTTGATAATAGAAAAAAGTGTAATTTGAAAATGCATAATGAACAAACAACTGTTACAACACCTTGCGTATTCTTTTATCTATTTTCTATGCATACCTCTTCCAGGAATTTGCAGCTCGTTAAAATATTCAATCATATCAGCCTTTAAACTTTTAATTTCTTCCCGCACTTCACTGATGTTATCTAATCTCATTGTTTCAAGTTGAATGCATCTTTGATCAAGACGTGCTCCACTTAGTCTAGATATTGCCTTGAAAAAAAAAATATTACATTTACAATCAACATTTTATTTATAATGTCATCCCAAACGAAAGACAGGTAACATATTGCTCTCATATTTTTCTATATTTGATTTGATTTTCTATTGTGTTATCATGTCACCCGTAAGACAATTTCGGGAGACGTTTATTTCATTGTTTTTGTCGATACTACAATTTTAATTAATGTTATTATTATCATGTCACTCTCAGCAAAGTCGGATGACATATTCTTATTGTTCGATCCATTTTTGATTATTATTTTACTTCACATTTTTGTGTCCAATAGCAGACATTTTTCATTCTGCGAAATCTTTAAAACGAATGACATCACCCTGAAAACGAGTTGATGAGGGTGTCACCCGTTATTTTCAGCAATAAAAGATCTAAATATGTCACCCTAACGGAGGTCGGATGACATATTGTTATTGTTCCTTTCTTTTTTTAATATTTTTCATAATTATCATTCTTCTATACTTTCTGTCCAAACTATTTCTCGGAATAGATTCTACCCCAATATAAAAAAGAAAATTAGAAATTCATAAACCAATGAATTCATGTACAATCGTTGAGCACATTGTTCTGTCCACACAAGGCAATTGATATAATCTATTTAAAGATGGAAAAATTCATTGGTACAGCATATATATCTTCAAATAAACTAAATTAACTTAAATATAACGTTCATTTTTTGTTCAAAGTAGAGAGAGACATGAATAGTATGCAATACTTATATTCCACTGAGACAATTTTATCTTACCTCTTTAATGTTTTTCCAGTGAGACTTGAAGGAAGCAGTATCTAACACATCATCCCCAGAATGTGCCATTTCATTCCTAAGAAATTTAATCCTTACCAAATCGTCCCCTTTTTTTATGTCTTTAGGGTCTGGTAGGCTCTCCCAATCTTTGTTTGTTGGATAAACTACATGTCCAATTGTTCTAACAAAATTTCGTATCAAACCAATCAATAAAGTAATGTCAAACTCCTTAGATGTTACTTTACCTACAAATACCACGTACGATCTCATTAAAATACCTTAAGATACATAGGACATGATATAAATTATGAACACTATAAAAAATCTGAATAATAAAGCTTCGCATCGAAATCGTAACTTGGTATAAACTTTATTTGGTTACGTAAATGAATGCGTATAATTTCGTGTTCTTTATCTAAGTGTAAAAAGAAATACAAACAATTGTGAAGAGATCTTTCGAAATTAGCCGATTTTTATACATGTTAATGAAACATCTAATATGTTGTGAAATAAAAGACACAAGTTTGAGCTTTCTAAAAAGCTATGGACTGCTTCTCTCTGTCCTAATTTTAGGTAATATGTGTGCGTGTGTTTGCTGAATTAGTATTGAACATGTGTTTTTTTAGATATAAAATTAATATACTTTAAGAGTGTGCTTTATAAACGCATGTTTTTCAGTAAAAAAAATAAATAGATTGAAGTGTGCCTAGATTGTCAGAAGTTATAAAATACAGATAATGCATATTTGTAAACATTGTATAAGAACATTGTTAAGCAAAGCAAATCGTGAAAATTACAGAGTGACAAAGCAAAAAAACTCGTATTAATAAACAAAAAGCTCTGCGCCGTGATGCAAAGCAATACCTCTTTGTTGATATATTCGATAATGAATTAACCAGTGAATCACAGCAATCTCTGTTGCTTAGTAAACTATTAAAAATTAATTTGTTAGTTCCTTACCAACTGCCGGAAACATCAAGTCAAGCTGCTTCCCTGTAAGTCTCCAGCTTTTAGCATTTCGTCTGATATTACTCTCTTCCCTGCGCAATATAATATCTAATGTATTGTTAGGAAAAAAACTGTCAAAAAATATTCTAACTGCTTCCGTACCGGGACCATTCACCAGCTTAAAAAATCTGAGGAAATTATCCTCTTCCTCATTAATTGACGATGTCATGCTGGTATCAAAGATTCAATCTGCAATAACAGAACATGTGTAAAGAAGTAATAGTAATGTTAGCACATGAAACAAAAGAATCGTTTACTTGTACTATTTAGTTTTCGTGCTTTCTGAATATCTAAAAATCTAACAAATTTGCAGGGAAATCACGTTGCATTTTGGTTGCTTTTTCACCATATGTCCTGTTTCACCATATGTTCTGTTAGGATATTGGTCCTTAATGCTTTGCAACTTCGTACTTTATTTGGCCTTTTGAACTTTTTTGGATTCGAGCGTCACTGATGAGTCTTTTGTAGACGACACGCGCGTCTGGCGTATATACAAAATATGGTCCTGGTATCTATGATGAGTTTATTTACAACCACTGGGTCGATGCCACTGGTGGTGGTGATTTATTTTCCCGAGGGTAATACCAGCCTATTAGTCAGCAGTTTTTGTGCTGACACGAATTATCATTGATATGGTTATATTTATAAATTCACTGCCCTTCAACTTCGTACTTTATTTGACCTTTTGAACTCTTTTGGATTCGAGCGTCACTGATGAGTCTTTTGAAGACGAAACGCGCGTCTGGCGTATATACAAAATTTGGTCCTGGTATCTATGATGAGTTTATTGGTTTATTGTCGTTGATTTATACGTGAATAACACACTTATTTGCGATTTGATGTTTCATAGTGTGAACCTACACGTGACAATTGTACTGCACCTTTTCGCATTTTATATACTTTAGCTCATTTAAAGAAATCAATTTACATCTTTAGAAGAAGTAACATGCATACAAGAGGGTAACCCAAGATAATAAATAAAACAAACACAAACAAGGCCATGACCTATTTAATCCGGTCATACAACTTTGTTTTAAAATTGAACGACTAAATCAATATGTTAATTATGATTTAAATAATGACACATGTGAAAATTAATAAAATTTGTATAAATCACATAAAAAAATGTGGAAAAAATGAAATGCATGTTATTAAATGAGTTATGTTGTTTACTCACTTAGTTTTTTCTTTATTTTTATTGCAAATAATTATAAGATTTTTGCCTCATGTATATACAGTTTTTTGTCCATGTTCTGGACCATAGAAACATTTGGACTGTATGCGTACCCTCAAACGGTCCGTTCATACGCGTATGGTCGGGCCATTTGAGTAATATACTTGTATAGTTAATTATTAACAGACCGGACCGTATTTGCTCTTTAACTTTGCACTTGTTTGGCGTTATTTATATTTGTGTTCTGATCGTAATTGATAAGTCGTATGGTGACAAAACGCGTGTCTAGTGCATTAAATTATAACCCCGGTACCTTTAATATTTAATTAGCCAAAATATGTACTTAATAAATAATTAAAATGTCTTTTGAAGGAACACTCAGGTCATTATCAAAACAAAAAATGAAACACAATTTACTTTCTGAATTATTCAACCTTTAACATATTATCTAAAACGTAAATAAAACCACATTTGTTAGATGCAAGGATTTCGTAGCACTAATGCATGATCCTTAATTTATTGTAACTAAATTAAAGTCAAAATCTCACTCAGTATCTTTGTTTCGTCGATGTTGTATTAATTGAGAAATATTTGTCATGATGTCGTTAAGTTGCTTTTTAACAAATGTCAACATGGTCAACATGTAATATCAAGATGAAATATTTAAAAAAAACGGTAATTGCATTTATGACTCATTGAAGTGTTAACACTTACATACAAAAAATATATTAAAAACTACAAAATAAAGTTTATTAGAAAGGTATTTATTAAAAATGTCATCTTCATACCAGTAAATTTACGCATATTAAACTCAACCCTTTAACTTTATACTGTAAGGCAAAGAGTGACATATATAAATATATCTAAAATGCGTTTTGTATTTCATGAAAACTGATTTCTTTCCCTTCGTTATAATACAGTATTTAATGAAATTCAAAATCACCTGATATGGGCCCATTATATCTTTAAATACACATATTTGTAAGGATCAAAGAAAACTAATGTATAGAGAAAACGGTCATAGCTTTAAACAACTTTTTGATCATACTTAATGCATGTCTAACAAAAAACAACAATGTTCAGACAAAGTGTACATATGCATTTTACATAAGATATATAGGTAGCTTGATTCGTACTTGTGACATCATATAAAGGGTACTATAATGAAAAATCCGGTATTATTTATATTAAATTTTACTTACTTATTTACAGTTTTTAGTACTTACTTGAAATCATAATGCTACAAACATGACAAACTACAAACGCATGTTAATTGTATTAGTACTAATCACGACCAGGTAGAAATTGCTCGCATTGATCTGCGATAATTCAGAATGGTAACTGCCTTATTTACATCATATAACATGAAAAGGTCTAACATACAAGATAAGATTTCATCACTGTTCTATCAAAATCGATCATTTACTTACATTATTTTTGTACTATGTATCCGTATTATTTTAAGCTAATATCGAATGACATATACTCCCAGATTTCCGTTTGAATAATATACCTGATGTTGTTGTCAAAAACGCAAAGGAAGATACTTTCTTCTTGAAATTTCCGTTTAGTTCACTTTGGATTACAAATGTGTCTAATTTTTTTTATTGGATAACAACACATAGATGTCAATATAAATAAACCAGGGTTTATAACCATCGGAACTTTAATTACTTAAATATAACAAACGTTTCTATGTGACGTAGTTAAAATTTATAAAGGACATTTAAAGAATGCCAAGGGCTCACAAAGGGTAACAAATATTGTTTTAGTATCCGTGACGAATATAGTTTTAATTCAAAAGTATGGGAATGACACCGCAAATATTCAATTAATGAAATAACAAAAGTTACACATGTTACAGCAATGCTACAGCAATGTATAGCAACACTACAAAATGTGCAGAGTCTGAAAAGACCATTCTTTCATTGTTGTGAGAAAATTGTTTTTAAAGATTTTTCTATTTTAAGAAATGTGTGTCTGTTTGCTGGCTATTACTAGTTGTTCCATTAATAAAACTTCCGCCTTCTTCTCTATTCACTTACATATTATCGTCCATTGTCGTCCATTGTCGTCCATTTGAATTATTTATTTATACGGATTTATTCATTTACACACGATAACACTTAATTTACACACAATTTGAAAGGTTGAAGCTAAAAACAAGTGGAATTACACTGTAATTAATATGTTTAGTAAGACATAATTTGTTCAGAATTTTATGTACTTTTGTTCGACAGTATGTTTTTTTTAATTTTTTAGACATGGCGTTTTTGACTTATGAGTTAGACTAAGCCTCTGGTACTTTCACGCCTCTTTCATCCTTTTTCGCATGCAACCGGATGTGAAGCCCTATGATTTGGTGGTATTATAAAAACCCCGTTCTAGTAGTATTTTGTTGAATTACGATTAGGACATAACAGGCAACAATCTTCGTCAATTTTTATGTCACAGAACATTATAAGTGAGCATGTGATTTAGAAGTAGTTTTTCTGACATTGCTGGGCCGTAAAATTCGAATTTCATTTTGAGCGTTAGCGAGGGATAAAATTTACGAAGATCACGGTCGAGGCCATGTGTAAATTTCCAACCATCTATGGCTTCCATGAATTATTTCGATTCTAATAGGACAAATACGGTCATTAAAATACTGAAGCGACGGTTGGTTTGGTGTGTGTGTGGCTGATCTTTTTTACTCCCTCTTAGATAAAGCTCAAATATCTTAATAAATCCTTAGTTTGCATGGGTTATTTCATGAATAACCGTTAGAAACAAAAGTTTAATTCTTTTAATTTTCAAACCCAACTTTTGCCATTTTCAAATTTCATGATTTTCTCGTAAGCTTCCGTCAAATCCAAAGTTGACATTTCGTAACTAAGGAGTCGCCATGTTGACTTGCTGAAATTAGTAAATATTCAAATAATGCAATAGAATAGAAAATAAAACAAAACCTTCCTCAAAAATCAGTTTTAAAACAATATCATACGAAATTCTATGGTTCACGTAACAGAAAACTTTCAACGTTAGCGGTTTCATGTGTATGATGCTTGTTGACGTCATGTTTTGAAATGATTTAAATGCGCCAAAAATTTAATAGACTTTTGCGGAATTTTATTTTATTTTTATTTTGTTGATTTCTCCGAGCTCTTGGCATTACTTCGTTTTATTATGCATCCGAATTGTCTTTTTTTAATTGCACTTTTTAAAAGAATAAAATCGGCAAAGGGTCTGCAAATAGGTTCCAATACATGTAGATTAACGAGGGAAGTATATTGTAACAGCCATTACTATGTATATCTCTGAGTCTACGCTAAGTATAGATATATCGAGAATTTTATCACAGTGTTGTTTACAAAGCGAAAGAGGCATGTTATATTAGAAAATTTATAATTTCATTCTTTTAAACGGGCAGTGCATTAGAATGAAATTAATTTCTCCTGGGTGTTTCATCATATGTAGCATAGAGGGCGTAATATTGTCCCGCTTCAAAATTATTTTCGCGGTATTTTATTGAGTAGTATGTAATCATTCAGCACGACATCGTCGATCTAAGCAGTCAAATTTTCTTGGTACGCTGCCTATCTTGATTTTGACAATGGACCCAGATTCTCCAACATTACTTGAGGAATCTCCTGCATGGTGTTTCATAACAGGACATTTTCAGCACTAGTAAACAACAATTAAAATTTCAACAGCAGCCCTTTCGAGAACCTCATCCCGGTTGGTATGCCGTTTCCCGTTATATTGCAACATGTCCAACACGAGCGGAAGTCAGTCTAAGTTTCAGGAAGGAGCCTGCCATGGTTGTGGATAACCAATATTTGAGGAATAGATGCCTTTTCAACCCGAAAGCAGTCGATAGGCCAAATACGGAATTATTTATATAAGATGAGTATTTAAATATTTCTATTGGTAGTCAATCGAGTACATACTTTTTCACACACGACTTTTTTGAATATGAACAAGGTCAGTCTAAAATTATCGTCAAAGGTAGATTAAAGAGACATATTGATATTTTGTATAACATTGGTTGTCATGATTTCATTACCAATACCATTTTACACGCTTATAAAAATACATTTTCTTTTACTACACGGCTGTCCGTTTGTTTACAAAACATTGTTCTGCTATTACATACAGTGATTTTGTTTTAGAAGTTATTTGGAGGGATTATTTTTGAATGTACTGATGATAAACCATTGGTTTGCTAATTCACTTGCTAATCTATCACTTGCTACTTCTGTTCTAAACAATGGTAATGAAAGTTTATTTTAGATTTTTACTGGACATATGACAAGGTATAAAAGTTGAGACTACAAATCCTTGGATGAAAGTTCATCATATTTTTATTCTCGTTCCCCCTTTTTTTGATAAAGTTCTGCGTATTATATATTTACTTAAGTTACTTGACCACTAATGAGGTAAATAAAAAGATATTTTCATGTATTAAGATTATGAATTTGGCACCGATTCTGATATTAGCGTGTGTACAGATATTGCCACATGAGTTAACAAGACCTTATTTATCAAAGGAGCTGTGTCCATATGCTCTCCAAGTTATACATTAATATATTTTGTTCTTTCATTGATACAGACAAAGCTATCCTAAGCATACCAGTTGAGAGACTTTCATAACTGTTTGATACCATAATACAAGTTACACTATCTTCAGAATATTTAGGTTAATTTTATGGGAGAACTGTAGCTTCCGTTGGTCAGATTATATCCATGTCGTATAGATGTCGATTTTTCGTGTCACACTATGTTTATAGTGATACCAGTGCACCTTGATATGGTGAATGTTCAGTAGAAAATCATAAGAATATTGCTCATGGTATGAGTCATGAATACGATGTACACCATAGGTCTACTTGGAAAGAACTTACGGCTGTTAAATGTATATTGCGTCTTCGACAGATTTTATGAGAGATAAACGCACTAATGGTTTACGGATAACCAAAACGTCGTTTCCATTGTTCATATAAATGCAGTGGGAAGCCTTATTTGCAAGATATTTCATATGCTATTTTGTGTCTTGTTTGAAGCATACTTGTTCTTAGAGGTTGAATGGATACCTAGGGCAAAGAATGAAATTGCAGACTATATAAGTCGTATCATAAATACTGATGACTGCCGTTATGCAGTACATATTTTTGAATATTTGGATTCCCTGTTTGGGTCCTCATGAAATTAATTGGTTTGTTAGTGATTATAACCATCGATTACCTGTATTTTACTCCAGGTATTGGAATGTACATTCAATGTGTATTGATGCGTTCACTGTCAATTGGCAAGGTTTAAATGGGTGGTAGGTTCCCCCAGTTTGTCTAATATTTTTAAGTCCTTATGTATACATGCAGCAATGTAAGGCATATTTTACTATTATTTTACCTTTGTGGAGATCAGCGTATTATTAGCCGTTTTTATATACCAAAGGAGACAGAAGGTATAAATGGGTGGTATGTTAGTTTGCCTATTATTGAAAGTCCTTGTGTATACATGGACAAGGCATATGGCACTATTATTTTACCTTTGTGGAGATCGGCGTTTTACTGGCCGTTTTTGTGTCCCAAAGGAGATATATTTATTGATCAGGTGTTGGGTTTACATTACCTACCTACTAACAAAGCTAACTTTTTACCTGGTAGAGGGAAAACATCGGCTTTTGGTATATATTGATTTACCATTTATGGTGTTGGCTATTAGAATGGAGTTTAGGGTGACATTAAATTAACTAGTATTAACTTGGTGATAATTTTCATGTATCGGGGACATTTTTATTGCATGTACTATACTATAGAATTTTTATATATTTTTTTCTCATTTAATTGGTATATTATGTATTTTATTAATGAACTATGTAAAAACTTGGAAGGAACCACATATTAATTTAAAATTATGTAAAATATGTTTTTTTCCAGGTGTTCAGAAACGATATTGCTTTGTTCTAGTCCTGTATGTGATGCATACTATAGTATAAAGGGGCGCACTCGATTATTGTTGAAGATTCTCCAACAGATTCTCAATTAGTGAAATATGTTTTTGAGGATGTTAAAAAGAAATTAGGCTCAAAAATCTGGCAGGAAGAGCCGATGAGTTATTACAGGATGCGTGTAATAAGTTATTTTGTGCATATAATCGTTTTACACAACGTACCATTTGTGCGTATATATTGGGATATCTAGGTTTTATGCGTGTATCAAAATTGCTGAATTTGCGTTATTATGATTTTAATTGCAAGTCAACACGCATTTCAGTTTTTATAAAAACACGGATATTTACAGAGATGGAAACTGGTTTATTATTGTGAAGAACGTCACAACTTTGCGTCCAGTCCTAATTTGGAATTATATATGCATGGAGTGGCATTTAATCTGATTCAAATTTGTATTTATTCAGGAGTTTGTCACAAGTGAAAGAAAATTTTGTTTTTCGTTTAACAAATAAGCCTTTAAGCTATATAAGGATGAGGGAACTTTCTTTGATGCCATTTCTCCATTTGTTCCCGATATGAAAGCATACGGATTATATAGTTTACAATCTTGTAGTGCTATTACCGCTGCAAGGTTTGGTTTTTCAGATAGACTTTTTAAACGTCATGGACGTTGGAAGTCGGGCACTTCAAAGGATGGCTATGTGAAAGACGATTTATCAGAACGTAGGATTGTTTTTCAGAATTTGGGAAATGAATATCTTTTTTGTTTTATTTACATTTTGGACTATATAATTTTCCATATATAGTAATAAATAGCTTCCCGTTCTTTGGGTTCAGCATCGGCGTTGTCGTGCGACTATCCACTTTACAAAGTCTTTGGTATTTATTATAGCCTTTTATGGCGTGTATATTCAGAGTGTTTATGTATACTTGGATATTTGGTACAAGTATTGGTTATACTTGGATATTTGGTACAAGTATTGATTATACTTGGTTGTTTGGTGCAAGTATTGGTTTTATGTCTACATTGATGGGTGGTTTATATGGGGACGGAGTCCCCTATTACAGTAGAAAATTCAATGAAAAAAAATTCGGAAAAATTTCCCGAATTTTTCATTGTACTAATGAACTCAAAATCGTTCAATTTGTTTTTGTTGCGTTTTTGAATTTCCGGATCGGCACAGAAATCTACTTCCGTTTCCGGTCTTGTTTACATGAGACTTTGAATAAAATGTATATTTATCAGTCTAAGAAAGGAACTAATATTAATTCATTTAAAAAAAAATGTTTGTTATTAAAAAAACGTTACCTGAGACAGCGTTTCTTTGTTTACATTGAATATGACGTCATAACTTAAATAACGTCACACCTAAAATCCCTAACAACAGAACCAAAATCGGAAACGTTACGGTATTTCCGTTTCTCTTTTTAACATTGTTGATCATTGTTGATCAACAAAAAATCATAGACTTCGTCCCCATTCACAGGTAATGCCTGCCTCATATTACCAGGAGAATCTTTGACAGTCACGTATAACTAACCATTGACGAGGAATTAATGATAATTTTTTTTGACAGACTTGTGTTTTATTGGAGACCATGGACGGGGAATAATATACAATTATGGCCTGTTGCGGAAGTGTATATCCAAAATTGCCAACCCGAATAAGGGTTATTCCAAAAGGGCTGTAGGGGATGAACTACCAAGGCTTGTTTGGTTTTTTTCTGTGTAACTTGAAAGACTTCTAACATGTAGCCGTAGTCATATTTGTTTTTTTTTTATTATCTGACGTTGAATGAAGTCATTCTGTCAAGGGAGTTAACTTGTAATAATTGAGATACGATCAGGGGTTATTCACATGGGGAATTATAAGGTTGTTCGATGGACATGATGGAGGCATCAATTTGTTAGGGTTATTCATCGGTCTGTCAATTTTTGAAAAAAAAACCATCGAAATAAACTATGACACGTCATAGACAATCAAATTATTACTTTATAATTTAAGGTATAATACCAATAGTTGTTCTCTGACAGTCGAGAGTCTTATTGGCTACCATGTACGGGAATTTAACGATATGTGTTCTGGGACAGTCACGGGATGTTTTCTAAGACTATGAACGGCCAGATTTAACGACATGTGTTCTATGACAGTTAAGTGCTTGTTTTTGTTAGACAAAGGATGGGAAATTTTCCTCTAACAGATTAAAGTTTTACTGGTTACCATTGACGGGGAATATACGAATTACGTTCTCAGACAGACTCAATTTTTACTGGAAACCATGGATGGGGCACCATTTGTTTGGCATGTCAGGCAATCAAAGCAAAATGTTCTGATCTTCATTTGTCATCATGTTCGTTTGACCATTCAATTTTAATGGAGTACTAGTATTGAAAATTTAAACAAATTTACACCTTTGGGATACAACACATCTTTTACAATTTACAAAAAAGGAAAACCACGATAAAAACACTCTGCAAGGAAAATATAAAACAGAAAGTCCCTACTCCAATGACAAAATAAAAAGCTCAATTACAGCAAACGAATGGATAACAGCTGCCATATTTCTGACTTGTTACATACATTTCTCATGTAGAAAATGCTGAATTGAACTTGATTTTATAGCTATCTTAACCTCTTGCTTGTAAGAGAATATAAACAGAACAATCGTTCATTCTGTGTAAAAGTGTGTGTTATGAAGTATAGATAACAATATTATACCGCCATTCCGATTTACCACTGACTGATAAAATAGATGGTATCACAAGCCAAGTTGGCAGTTATTCGGTAATGACATGAATGAATGATTTTGTGGTATTTAATATTTTTTGCTGTTAGAAAATTTTGGAAATTATTCGAAATTAAGGAATGTGTCTCATACAAAACTCTGATTGCTTTCCCGGCTTTTGCTATACTGTTTTGGTCCTTTTTGTTTAACCTCTAAAAATAGGTATTCTTTGATATATGATTGCCTCGAGCAAAACTGTAGATACATTGATTGTCGGAAAACTCATTTGATGAAGAAGCATTTGTACCTTTAATTTATTGGTTTATAGATACAGTTTATTTGTCATGTGTTGAGAGATTTATTTTTTATATTTTATTAAAGGAAATTAATGGCAGTAAGACAAATCTAAATTGTGGAGTTGTCCAATTTCTTTTAATATCCATTGTCTCATTTATGATATATTATTTTACTGCATCCCGGATTAGGAGTATTAGTAATTCTCCACATACATGTACGGCTATTGCATTGATCGTTGTCACATTTATCACATACACCATAGTTCTGGAGACAGGATATGTTGTCGGTCTGATAATTTACTTTACATCCAATTTCCTCATCGCCAGCGTAAGGACTCAATACCTGCAAGACAAGTTTAAACAGAATAATTTTCTCTTTGGTTTTATTTGACTCGTGCATGTTCCTTACATGTGTACGGTACATGATAGTTTATATTTATAAAAATACTTTTATTTAAAAGAATATTAAAAATCGATAGTATAAACATTACAAAAAACAAGGAGAACAACAAATACATGTATCTATTGAGAGTTTTTTTTTGAATAAAAAGAAAAGGGATTTGATTACAATTCAAAATTAGCCTTTGTAAACAATACGTATTCAAATTATTAAAAGAAAAAAATAATGTGTTAGTGGGTTCTTATTTACATTATAAAAATAAAACAGTATGATTCCAAATATCTTACAAAAAAAAAAAAAAAACAAAGCGTAGTAAACATCCTTAAATGCATCACATATCAAAGATACCTTTTTTTTTACATTTATTTATCTGCTTTTGCACTTACCTTGCAGTTATATTTGCAACCCTCTTCGTAACCGCTCAAAAGTCCACTCAACTGAACATCAGTCATTGCCCTACATCTCCTTTGAAAACCACAGGTATTGATACGATATCGTAATGGAGAACCTTTTTCAAATGTACCTACAAAGATATACACATAAGCTGAATGATGTATATATCATATCGATAACTATCTCTTATAGATTTAGTTGGATATGATTGGTTAAATGACTTCACGTGGTGACTTTATTTATTTTATATAGGGTGTCCTAAAAATAGGGGATTAGTTATCATATTAGGTTAATTACCATATGGTGTTAGAAAGGAGTTACTTTTAATGGAATATCACATTCTAATGTTACAGGGCGTGTTGTTTACTGAACCCGGATATAAAGTAGAAACGAGCCATGTAAATATTAATTTGTCGTTTTTTTTTAATAAAGTTAGCACATGTTGCTCAAGATCATGCTTTTCTCTGACTGTTAATAACGTTTACTAATAAATCCAATGGATATAAATTAGAATGAAATTCGAAATTGTTTTAAAAAGACAACAACCCTATCAAATAGGGAAAACAGCAGAATGTTACCAATTGGTCTTCAAGGTAGAGAGACGGGTTTCAGCTGGTCTCCAAAAGACAGAAATGTGTCTTGATAAAAACAAAATGGATGTCATGATAGACTTCAAAAATATAAAGAACTTAAATTATTAAAAAAATAAACTAATAAAGAACATAAGCTCCTTACTTGAGACCGTACAACGTGTAAACTGATTGACATTTTAGTCTTCGATGTATTATACATTTTATAAGTTGTATTTGGCTTTGAACTAGCTGTTAGTTCTGTAACATAAGCCTCCATTGGCTCATATTGTTTGCCATTTATAAATGTAATCTGATATTCTTTTTTATATATATCATAAATGTGGTTCGTCATTGATAGTAACAAACAAATGATCCATTATAAACGTCGAAAGCAAACTATTGGTGTCTACCTATAATTGTTTACTTTTATCATTTGTTTATAAATTTAAATCTGAATGAAGAGCATCTATAACACATCTTCTTATATATATAGTTTGACTCACATGAGGCATGCGCATGACAAGAACTTATTATTAACCCGAATCAAAGAGACGGTTGATATTTATTTTACCTGACACAACGTAACATGAGTCATCTGGAAGGGAAACACCGCAAAATGTGCTGTACTCTGCTGTTGTCAAAACTATCCGGTCTCCTTCGACGTTATTCTGTTAAAAACATAAATGTATTATTACCTTTGCTATCATTGAAAAAAAGTAACACCAAAGTAGTTACTAATACAAAAAGAAGATGTGGTATGATTGCCAATGAGACAACTGTCCACAAGAGACCAACTTGACAAAGAAATTATTACCTATAGGTCACCATACGCCTTTCAACAATGAGCAAAACCCATACCGCATAGTCAGCTATAAAGGCCCCGAAATGACAAAGTAAAACAATTCAAACGAGAAAACTAACGGCCTCATTTATGAAAAAAAAAATGAACGAAAAACAAATATGTAACACATAAACAAACACAGTGCTAGTGACCTAATACGATATACATGGGGTCAGTAAATATCATATAGGGTGAGAGCTTAATATCTTTGCATGATTTGAAACAAGAGCAAGATTGTGTATCGTCGACGCTGTGTCTTTGGCATTTGCTTATTTTAGATAGAATATTATATGGATCGTTGTTTATTTGGAAACAAAGTATACTTCAAGCAAGGGAAATGTATGTTATACCACAGTGGAATGGTTAAGAACGAAAATAAACTACACTAATCATACCTTCGTAAATCTAAATCGTTATCTATGGAACGCCATGACTGCCTTATGTTAATGATCAGCATTATATGCAGTGCTCACAACATTTTATGCAGTGCTCACACCATTATATGCAGTGCTCACATCATTATATGCAGTGCTCACAACATTATATTAAGTGCTAACAACATTATACGCAGTGGTCCAAACATTATATGCAGTGGTCACAACATTATATGAAGTAGTCACAACATTATATGAAGTGGTTACAACATTATATGACACATAATAGGTTTCTGACACAGAATAACTGTAGTCCAAGAACTTAAAATTGGTTACATAATTTGAATTCATACATAATTTTTTGCTTTTGCACTATGCTGTTGCGAATTGCCCCACCCCCTCCAAAAATTAAAAAAATATCCTCCTTTTTTTGTTGATTTAGTGATTTTAGGTCTTGAAAGGGTAAATTTTTCTTATGAAAATTTATGTCTCTA
The DNA here is from genome assembly GCF_963676685.1 of Mytilus edulis. Taxonomy (NCBI): domain Eukaryota; kingdom Metazoa; phylum Mollusca; class Bivalvia; order Mytilida; family Mytilidae; genus Mytilus; species Mytilus edulis. The sequence goes on along the minus strand of NC_092354.1, from coordinate 62,473,423 downwards.
TATAAGACTGCTGATCATATTTAGAAGACAAACTACTTGGCGTGCTAAAAAGCTTGTAAAAAAAGGGATGTAAAGTTATGTTAAACACCTACAATGAAATGCTTTAAACTGCATTTTCCATATCTGTTCGATACTAATTCATGTAAAAATGCCAAATTCTGAAAATCGATGGCAAAAATGACTCTATCATGACATATATAAGCTAGCGTAATATGGCACTTAGGTATTATAGAAATCTGACTATTTTATTTAAACGGTAATTAAGCTTTTTAAAACTGAGTACGGACTATAAAGTGGCACCTTGCTAAAGTTCTTCAGTAGGAAATGAACTCGAGGAATATATCATACAAATTTTCCTTCGATATTTCATAAAATAAACTTTTTAATATGTAACTAACATTTTGCCATTCGCATTTCTTACGACGAACAGAACTAGTTCATTCATTCACCTCTTAGTTTCATCTTTTCCTTACTTATTTCAATTACTTTTAAAAATTGTATACTGCCTTAATGATAACATGACTTTAATTGTTAGCTGTGCATTACCAATTATGGATTCGGTAATTTCCGCTAAAAAACGAAGTTTACCGAATGATCTCATCATACATCAATCTCACCATACATCAAACATCATCATCACCATCACCGATCATCACCTTCATCAACAAAAAACGTATAATGTTGTGACCACTTTATATAATGTGTTGACCACTTCATATAATGTTGTGACCACTGCATATAATGTTTGGACCACTGCGTATAATGTTGTGAGCACTTAATATAATGTTGTGAACACTTAATGTAATGTTGTCAGCATTGCATATAATGGTGTGAACACTGCATATAATAGTGTGAGCACTGCATATAATGTTGTGAGCACTGCATATAATGCTGATCATTAACATAAGGCAGTCATGGCGTTCCATAGTTATCTGTGTGAAAGCACTCGAACACACGTGCACACAAGTACACGAAAACAAAACAAAAACCTAAATACAATGTAGTTCACGTACCTTGAAATCTTGTAGTACATCAACAGTTATCTCCTTTACGTTATAGTTTCCTGTTTTAGCTGGAACAACAGCTGAACTCACAACATGAGCTTTGATTACTACAAAATACGTGTAGTCAGATTGATTGATTTGCAAAACTTTTTATTTAAGATTGTTCCTATCAAATGATTGGATTTGAAAACTTTGCTTATAATTTACTATTATTGTAATTGTAAACAATACTAGTATACTGTTTCCTTACCAAGCGATGTCTTGTTTTTTAATGTTACATCGGTCTGACTCATTCACATTTAAGTATGATTTTTTTTCCAAATTAATCTTTTGTGTTTATGCTACTTTTATTTCAAGTTTAGTTTTCTTTTTTATAAATAAAACAACTTTGCAATATTTTGTAATCTTCAATGTAAAAACAGCACATTAAAAGGACTATTTAATATACATGTAACGAAACGATATGCTTATTTTTATCGGTTTCTACTTTAATTGTCCGTAACAAATGTAGATAATTTAATTTCAAGACAAACACCACAGTTTGTATACCCCAATCCACGTTGACTAATGTATGCAGAATGTAGTGTAGTATTCTGGCACTTCGACTTCAGGATAAACGTAAAAATCATTATGGTACATGCTTAGCTGAATTCTGTTTGAAAACATTCAATATAATAAGGTATTTTAGTGTTCAAATGCTATATCAGACTATTCACATATAGAAAAGACAAAATACCTATACTCACCGAAAGATTTTGGATCACAAACAAAGTTTTGTAAATGACCTCTCATACAAAAGCATGCTTGTGTATAGGTTATATAACAGGTCACGAAGAGTACAACGAAAGCAGTATAGTTCGTCATCCCTTTTTAATCTAAAATGAAAACAAAATTAATGTATATTATTTTAGCTATTTGAATTCATTGCTATTAGTCACTAGTGTTGCAGATGAAAAATATTTTCTCTTCTGACAAGCCCCCACTTTTACGGATTATCTACATGTACCTACTTTAAAGAACTACTACCAGTATTTGTATAAAATTCTAACTGTTGTGATTATCAATATGCATGAAATATTTGCAAATAATATCAAATTAGAAACAACTAATTAATAAAAGTATGGACTCTTTGACACTTTTTCTATTTAAATTTTGTTATAGAAAGATATCGTCTGACATAAAACTGAATCATTTTGTTTTGTTTTGTAGTTGATATATGTCTCATCGTCATTAAAACACTGTTTCTTGATATTTTAAAGACAACTGACAATCTACAATTAAAGAAAATTAACTTGCAGAGGGTCAAATTAAATTCGGTTACTTTTTTTATTTGATATAGTCAAAAATAGACGAAAATAAAAAAAACAACATTTAAACTCATCAACAATTAAAATCATTCCTTGTTTTTCAAAATTCAAAGAGAAGACAGAGAAGAAAAATAGGGGTAAACCGAAAAACGACAAAAAAACTTAACTAAAAAAACCCAGCTATATTTATTATTTAAATTAATGTAATTTTATTAATTGGTTGATGTATATCTCATCAATTCACATGCTTTATAATATGTTTGTGGTATCGGCTAGTATATTGTTAAGATGGAGATAGACCTTCAACTAGATTTAAACGCTAAGGTAGTTCAAAACTAGTATATAAAATATATCAATATTTGAGGTTTTTAAAATCCATTTGATCTACTCAATCGATAAGCAGAAACAACATGTATTTTTTCTTATTTGAATGTGTTAAATTGTAAGTATTAGTTAAAATAAACTTTTTAAGAAAGCTTGATTTTCACGATCAAATCTTCAACTTCCCAGTCCTACTCTAATTTGCATTTCAATTTATTAGGGTGTAAATAGGGTTAACAAAAGCAAATTATACCCCAAAAATTGAAAATTAGAGAAAAACGATACATAAAATACAGAAGAGAGAATATTGGGGAATACACGAATATAGAAGCATTGTGGACTAGCTGTTACAGTAATATAACTGATTACAGAGACGAATTATGTACAAAGTAAAGACATCATATAAATACAGATAATACATCAATGATGGGTCTTTTACTTGATAATTATACAAAATAAGCGTTACTGTTAAAGTTTTAGGACAAATGCCCCAAAAGTCTTAGAAAAACAGTAACGAAGACCAGAAAGAATTAAAAAGTCCTCATAAACTGCGTTTTCTTACAATTTCGTACATCAGGAGCACAAGAAAGAGGAATAAATTAATGCCAGGTGATTATAGAAACAGTTAGAGAGCTAAGAGACTAAATCGAACAAATTATGCTCCAACTCTTGATACTTTCAAATTTTAATTCTGCTTTCGCTAAATCTATTTACGATAAAAAAAAAAAAAAAAAAAAAAAAAGACTATTGGTAGACCCTCTTCTTTCTTTATTGTGTTTAATTTTTATAACTCACCTATTTTTTTACAGAAGCCAAAGATGGAATATAATTAACCCTTACAAAATCTTGATGCGAGATCTTGACTCAAGAAAGGGATAAAAGATTTGAAACGTTATACAGTTTGGTATAATGATTTCTAGCGTTACTGAGTCATCAAAATATTAAATAGTCCAGTCGAAATGACAATGACTATATTATAAACTTGATATGATAAATGCAGTGTGTGTAGCTCAAATCAACAGAAAGTATTAAAAGATTTAATACTAATTCAAATACAAAAAAAAAAGGAAAATAGAAGTAAATAAAAACAAATACATTTACCTTTTTGCTAATTTCTTCTGTGTTGTTGTCTTTCAGAAACAGTAACTGATAGTTGTGTTTTGTAACGACACATATGACATATTTATATATAATTCATTTATTAAATGATATCATCTCAACTTAGATTAACCCACAAAAACACCGCAAACACCACGTCATTATTTTATGTTGAAACAACATATGTTTTCATAAAAAAAGTCTACTAGGAAAAAAAGGAAATGTTCTTGAACATTTGAACTCGTGTGTGAATAAATGTTTACATCTTTTAATACAAAACTTTATACACCAAGTTGCAGTTGCTTTTACGAATATGTTACACCGGTTAACCTGAGCTATATTGAGGTAAACGACGCCATTGAACAACCCGTTTTTAATGTTACGTATATGTTATAACATAAACATTCTGACATGGGAAATTTAATAGAAAGGTCTAGAAAGTGCAAGCATTTGAAAGTCTGATATATGTTAAACACGATACAAATGGGTCTATTTCTGTAAGGATCAGCTTGTGCCCGTTCACAGTTACTATTTTTGACTTTATCTTGAGAGATTTATTTTACTAGTAAGTACGTGGTCTTTCGATTATTCTTACAGCTACTGTTGTATAAAATAAAATTGAGAAAGGAAATGGTGAATATGTCAAAGCGACAACCACCCGACCATAGAGCAAACAACAGCCAAAGGCAACCAATGGGTCTTCAATGTAGCGAGAATTCCCGCACCCGTAGGTGTCCTTCAGCTGGCCCCTAAAATATGCATAATAGTACAGTGATAATGGACGTCATACTAAACTCCGAATTATACACATGAAACTAAAATTTAAAATCATACAAGACTAACAAAGGCCAGAGGCTCCTGACTTGGGACAGGCGCAAAATTGCGGCGGGGTTAAACATGTTTATGAGATCTCAACCCTCCCCTATACCTCTAGCCAATGTAGAAAAGTAAAAGAATAACAATACGCACATTAAAATTCAGTTCAAGAGAAGTCCAAGTCCGATGTCAAAAGATGTAACAAAAGAAAATAAATAAAATGACAATAATACATAAATAACAACAGACTACTAGCAGTTAACTGACATGCCAGCTCCAGACCTCAATTAAACTGATTGAAAGATTATGTCTTCATCATATGAATATCAGGTACAATCCCTCCCGTTAGGGGTTTAGTATCATACTATCATAAAATATATGAGAAGAACATAACCCGTGTCATGTCAACAACTGTTTTTTTAGAAATAAATGTGTTTAGTTCCGATGCAAAGACCCTATCAGTGAATCAATGTTAAAGCCAAAATATGCAATCTTTAATGACCTGACAACAGTATCGTAACTATATCCCCTTTTAATAAGTCTATTTAAAGGTTTTGTTAGTTTCTGAGGAGAATACTGACATTTTTGTGCTTTATAAAGAATATTTCCATAAAATTTTGGATGTGAAATACCTGAACGTATAAGATGTCTGCATGTTGAGTTATATTTACGAATTATTTCCTTATACCGGTGATAAAATTTAGTAAATGTTTTGACCAGTTTGTGATATCGAAAACCCTGGTGTAATAATTTTTCAGTAATACATAAATTTCTCTCGCTAAAATCTAATACATTGTTACATACACGAGCGAATCGTACAAGTTGAGATATATAAACACCATAAGATGGTGACAAGGGAACGTCACCATCTAAAAATGGATAATTAACGATAGGAAATGAAAAATCATCTCTTTTATCATAAATTTTTGTATTAAGCTTCCCGTTTATGATATAGATATCAAGATCGAGGAAAGGGCAGTGGTCATTGTTATCATTAGCTGTATTTAAAGTAAGTTCTACAGGATAAATTTCTTTAGTATACATACTGAAGTCGTCATTATTTAGAGCCAATATATCATCCAAATATCTAAAAGTATTGTTAAATTTTTGTATCAAATGTTGTTTTGATGGGTCTTTGCTAATTTTAGTCATAAATTGTAACTCATAACAATACAAAAACAGGTCCGCAATAAGTGGTGCACAGTTAGTCCCCATTGGAATTCCAATAACTTGACGATATACGGAATCTCCAAAGCGAACAAAAATGTTATCAAGTAAAAATTCAAGTGCATAAATAGTATCAAAGCATATCTTTTGTTGTATGCTGTGGGCGTGTTAAATATATAATTCAGATGACTTTTAACATTCAAAGAATAAAGGCAACCATAGTATACTGCTGTTTGCAAGTCATAATTTGACTTGAGAAAAAAACAAATTCGGGTAACATAATTAAACCGAGTGAAACAAATAAACTTGTAGAAAAAAGAACGAAACAAAAGACACCCTAAAGGGCAACAAATAAAACAAACGACAATGCAACACACACAAAAACGAACTATAAGATAACAATTCAAAACGATTTATTAACATATAGTTTGTGGTTTAAAATAACATATGCGTGACTGCATCTTTTTACAATTTTTTTTTTAAATATCAAATATAAATAAAAATGTATCACTAAAAATAGTATGCAATTACAATTTTATATTTTGCAGTTGAAGTTCTCAAAAACAGAAAAAAAAAACAGTTAGTACCAAGTTTGAGAAAATAATTAAATTTTAAATCTTATAAGTTACTTTTCTATCCTTTGCATTTAGACAGAAATTTTTTCCAGGTTTTACGAACATACAAATCAAGTACGAATATCGATGCAAAATGGAAGTAACGATTTCTACATTAAAAATTAAAAAATCCATAAAAACTCCACATAGAAAATTGATTATTGAACAACCCAAAGCTTCTTTTTATTTTTAGCCATGTTGTTGTCAGTTTATTTCAATATGAGTTTGACTGACCCTCTGGTATCTTTTGTTACTCTTTTGAAACATACGAGTGTGTTATCACGTTCTTTTTGAACTTATATATGTTTTTGCAGTCTTTGGTAGAATAAAAACTGTGTTAAAAATTGAAATTTTAAACTCATTATTAACATGTACAATATTTAGAATATTTTTATTTGCTTTCTTTAGAGCTCAAATCAACAACAACTATTCCCGATATCTTTGAATAGTACCTTTCCAACAGTTATTTATTAAAATTCACATAGATGTAAGAGAAAGAAAAAAGCTAGAAGTGAATAAAAAACAACGTCAATTTGCCCTTCAACTATTGTTTTCTTACCTTTTTTTATTGTTTTAGCACCACAACTCTTTATCAATAATCGACTGTAATGACACATCGATTAATTAAGCATTACGTTTTTTACATAAATATACATTTTCATCTTAATTTGACATAAAATTTTATAATGAAAAAAACACGTACAAAAGGTGTTGTAACATTTCATCTGATTGGAATTTTCTTACTCAAGCAAACAAATTACTGACACTTTCGTTTTCGTAGGTGTGTTCTAAAAATGCTAAGTTACAAAGTTTGATATGATAAACTCTACGCTGACCGAAAATGGCTCAGAACTAATTGTTTTGAACTTTGGTGAATAGTTTCTAATTCGGAAGCATACCACACTTTTCAAATAAAACATATAAAAAGCATTGATTATTTATTACATATTCAATTTCTTTGTCCTTCATTTTAATGTTCGTTTCACTGTTAGTTGTATACACATATGCAATATTAAATGTATTCGACATTATAATGCTTGCGAATACTTGAATGATTTTCAAAGACCATATATAATTGTTTGTACAAAACACGTGTTTAAAAAGATTTCTGTTCATACTTTTGGGTTGGACTTTTGAGGCTTAGTTTTTAGTTTTCTGTTATATGTATGTCTTGTATACTATTACTTGTTTGTTTGTCGTTTTCTTTTTTAGTCGTGGTATCGTCAGTTTATTTTAGATCTATGTGTTTGAATGTCCCTATTGTATCCTTCGGCCCTCTGTTGTTATATATTGTTTAATACGTTTGCATCTATGATTTTGCAATTCGAATAGAGACTTTTCGTCAAAAAACTTTAAAGATTTTATTATTTTGTTTTATCTTACTTGTTGGTCGAATAAAGGCAATAGTTGTATACTGCTGTTGGAAAGTCATAAATCGATTGAGAGAAAACAAATCCGGGCTACAAACTAAAACTGAGGTAAACTAATCAACTATAAGAGGAAAAACTGTGTTTTGTGGTATAATATTTTGAAAGAAAGGATGGTTCAAAAGGTACCAACTGTACACCACTAATAGCTGAATAGTAGTTATTTTTACGATACGAAGAATCCATTCAAAATCTTTCCAGACATAATGCAAAAACATCTAGCATAATTGTTCTTTTTTACTTTTTATACGCCCGTAAAAATTTTGACGGGACGAATTATGGTATACAAATGTCCAGTGTCCGTCCGTCTGTCTGTCCGTCTGTCCGTCCGACGTAAACATGTCGCACTGTAACTTGAGAACGACTTAACCAAATTTTATGAAACAGTATATATCTCCCAATTGATACGATATTCCCCTATCATGATTTTCTTGATAGAGGGTTGCTGCTCACAAGGAAGCTATTAAACCAAGAGTTCCAAATGGTGAAGTTGAAATCATCCCTTCGTAAATTTTACGAACGCCATCACGAGTTGGTTGACCGTTATGGAATAACCGTATCACAAATGATATCGGATATGTTCCTTACGTCGTAACTACAATCCTCTTCCCTTTCCTGAATGTTACCTACCGAATTAGACTAGTTACCGGATTTGTTATCACATAAGCAACACGACGGGTGCCGCATGTGGAGCAGGATCTGCTTACTCTTCCGGAGCACCTGAGATCACCCCTAGTTTTTTGGTGGGGTTCGTGTTGTTTATTCTGTAGTTTTCTATGTTGTGTCCTGTGTGCTGTTATTTGTTTGTCTTTTTCATTTTTAGCCATGGCGTTGTCAGTTTGTTTTAGATTTATGAGTTTGACTGTCCCTTTGGTATCTTTCGTCCCTCTTCTTTAATATAGTTGTTTCTTATGATGGTCAAATGATCTGTATACTTTTTGGTGAAAGTAAAATTAAAACTTTTTGAGTTACAGCACTTTGTAACTAAAACAGTTTTTTTTTTCACATGTCGCACTGTATCTCCAAAACGATTTTTGATTATTGCTTAAGACTTTACACACTTCTTAGTTATATTAATCTTAAGATCTGTTTACTTTTTGGTGATGATTCAAAATTTAACTTTTTGAGTTATTGAGTATTTTTTTAAAAAGGGGGAGTTTTTTTTTACATGTCGCGCCGTATCTCAAAAACAATTTATGATGATTGCTTTAAACTTTACACACTTTTTTGTTCTATTAATCTTAAGATCTGTATAATTTTTAGTTTTGATTCAAAATTTTATTTAAGTGATATTTAGTTTTTTGTAAAAAAAAAAAAGAGGGGGGGTTCACATGTCACGCCGTATCTCAAAAACAATATATTCTTATTGCTTAAAACTTCATCAGAAACTATTAATGATTATTGCATTAAACTTTCACACCAGACGTAGGGCGTATCATGTGCTCATGGCGCAGCTGTTTATTGATATAATAATGATGTTCTGAAAAATAACAATTAAGAGTCTTTGTTTTTTCCGGTAAACAGAATGCTTTTCTAAATCGAATTTATCTTTCAAAAATAAGCATATCGAAAGTAATACACGCTTTTAATATAAGAAAACAAAGAAAAATAGAGTCCAATACACTTACGTCCGATACGTTATTTACGTAAACCACGAGTACACACATTTTCGTGGGAATAGTTTAAGCACGAGTTTCACGATTAAAATTTAAATGGCATTATTGAAGTACATAAGTTTCAATTTAACGGCAAGATTCACATTTGTTTTTATTTTTTATAGTACACTACATGTATCAGTAAATTGTCAACGTGGAATTTCGAGATTTGCAAAACAATGATGCTACAATGTTTTGAAAAAGGTATGTGAAATAAATCTAGAAAAAAAGATTTTGTGATATCTTAAATGTTAAAAAAGGTAATGTTATTTTGAATATTGGGGGAAGGGGGGTTGAAACACATTTTTTTTTTAGTTTTGAGGGGTATGTTTTTCTTCTGACTACCCTGTATTTAGGATATTTTAAAGAGTTATCTCTTTCCACCTGGTGGTATTGTACTGTAGCCTGTAGCCGCCTTTCATACGTCCCGAAATCCTATATATCTCAAGAAAAAAATCTTATTTAATAAGTGTCGATGCATGTAGGGTAATGGTTCCATGGCTTTAATTTAAACGTGTCAAAATAAAGGATCCCTAAAACGAGTCTTACGTATGATTCGTCAAGCGTACGTACCTTTCGTCAATTTGTAAGAAAGCTCTATAACCACGATAAGAATGTTCCCGACCGATTAGTGACATATACATTTCGAAAAACGTTTTTCGCCTAAATAAAGTTTGATCAACAAAAATAATCAATTCATACATAGTTTAAAAGCGTAATATTAAAATCATAACTGATAGTGATATTTTATGATTTATTTACACACAATTTATTTACACATACGTTGAACCACAAACGTAAAAATTCGTCGGTGTTAACATGGATATCAATAATGTGGAATTTTGGATCCTCAATGCTCTACAACTTTGTACTCGTTTGGCTTTATAAATATTTTGATATGAGCGTCACTGATGAGTCTTATGTAGACGAAACGCGCGGCTTGCGTAAAATCCTGGTACCATTGATAACTATTATTTAATCGCGTAGTGGGATGAACTATTTGTGGATTAATATAAATTCTATATAACTTTTGGACTATTTAAAATCTCGGTTTATTTCTTGAATTAATTCTTACATACTTTTGATTTTTTAACCCTGTATGCTAACATTGCCTATGTGAAATTTTTCAATAGTTTTAATACATTGAACGACAAATATATGTGACGTATAAAGTTTTCTGACGTCAGACACGCGAATCAATGAATGTGTTTGTAGATAGATGTTTTTGTGTTCTGTTCAATTGTTCCTTTTTAAATTATTACACGATGATGACTGCTGTACCCATATTTTGACTATTTTATTTATTATGTCTGTTTAGTTCATGCATCATTGTAAATATAACGGAATTTGATGAGACTGTCGTCACAGTGAGAAGGTGAGCGCTTTAAAACCAGATTTAATCCACTATTTTCTACATTTGAAAATGCCTGTACCAAGTCAGGAATATGACAGTTCTTGTTCATTTATTTTTTATGTGTTTTGTTATTTGATTTTGCCATGTGATTATGGACTTTCCGATTAGATTTTCCTCTAAGTTCAGTATTTTGTGATTTTACTTTTTAATTCACCTTGATCATTGTTTTGTTCATTAATGATAGTTTAAGTGAATCAATTTAAAGAAAAAAAAACACAAATGTTCAGGTGTTTTTTTCATTAATCAGCTTCCCTTTTTTATAATCAGGTTATAATATGTGTTCAAATATTTTTTTCAGTGGTGTAACAATTGACATTCCATTCGAAAAAGCAATAGCCATCCCGAGGCAACCAGAATGAGGACACTTGCCGTTCTTGTCCGAAAGTTTGCACTTTTCATTTGCGTTTGAATATGGACAGTTTCTGATATAGATACATGTACCAGAATCACCAGGAACTAGTGGAATATTTAAGCATAATTGATTGTACATTCGGAATGTTGTAGTGGCAGGAAGTGAACCCTGGGACATCTGGAAATGAGCTGGTTGCGCAATCATTACCGGAAAAGTTGGATTACCATTTGCAACAGCGACAGCCTGGCCCAAACTTTTCAACTCAACTTCAATCATTCTTTCTGGTTCAAATTCTGTTTTACAGTTTTCAACTGTCGTCACCTGTCCAAATGCCATAGTCTGTACCTCAGAATGTGTTAATGTCAGAAGTTCATAATCTATGCAATTGTCATTCAAGTATTCGTTTGACATACCTACAGCGACAAATGAAATTCATATTTGGTAATTTAGTTGCGATACGACAAGTGTATATTATCAATATACATATCATGTTAATTGGTAGTATGTCGACGATTATGTTGTACTTTATATTGTTATAGTGGAAGTGTTTTAACAATTGGATACCTATTTCCGTAGTATCAAGTCAAATTGAAAGCGGATATGTTATGGGTCTGTGCGTTTTCCTATCTAGATATGTTGTCCAAAATGACAATTTGCTCTTAAACTTTGTACTTGTTTGGCTTTATAAAGATTTTGAGATGAGCGTCACTGATGAGTCTTATGTAGACGAAACGAGCGTCTGGCGTACTTAAATAAAATTGATAACTATTTAATGCGATACATAAATTCAGACTTATTTATGACTTCTGATTGAATCGTTTACATTTCACCCCGGGTCCTGATTGAATTTCGTTCTTTTTTCCCAGGAAACCTATAATTTGACAGTACGTTGTTTGTTATTATTTAATGAGCAAAGAAAAATATTATTTTCATACCTTCTAGTCCATGAGTAAACTAAGTAAGACGTACAATACATAATTCAGTTTGACATTGTCAGCACATCGTTTTTTAAACTTGCAAACATTCAAAGAAAAAGCCAAAAAGAAAAGTTATGTTAGGCATCATTGCTATCATTAATTGCTATACAATCTATTAAGCGTTTTCTCACCATGTTTAGCGTCCGTTTAAATCAAACATACAAATCATACATGATTCCTAAGAGAATATAAACAAGATTTGAAGATATGGCTAATATTATTATCCTGTTACAATTAACTATTCATACAATAAAATAATACACACCTAGGTAAATATGAGAATGTGGATTTTTTGCTTTATCTAAAACCATGGAATTTGGATTCACTGTACACTGAGCATTCATTTCAATAATTGCAACATCAATGCCCGGTTTTGTGTCGGAACCTGCTTCAAAATCACATCGCAAGGCATTCCCACATTCAATTCTCTGTCCGTGTTCATCTTTTACAAATACACGAAGATCTTTCTTATGAATTGGATTGGTTTTTCTTGAAATCATGCTTTGTTCATCTAACAAAACGTGGGCGCAAGTAATGAAACAACTTCTGTTATAGTAAATCAAAACTCCGCCAAGAGTACCACTCATTGTAGAACTCTCAATGGGATTCCCAACCATTAAATTGGAAAAGTTAATGTTTCCTTCAATTATGTCTGTTGGAATAGTTCCCTCGTCCAACGATTCCACTGCAAATGGAAAATGTCTTTCCCCTATAGGAATAAAACCTTTCAATCTACAGGTAAACGTGACGCATCTTTCTGTTGTAACTTGATGCATGTTTGTTTTAAAATGCTTTGACCTAACAAAAGAAGGAACAATCGAAACAAGATTTGAATGGTTATTGAAACACTGATGGGCAAATTGAGACGAAACCCCATGTGATAAGGACACGGAACACGACTGAGCTTGTAATGAATTTTCTTGCCGAAGCTTGATACATTCTCCTTCAGTACAAATATCATCAGTATATTTTTGATAGATTTGAATGCCTTTGTAGTTGATTGGTAAACTTGGAATATACTTGGCTACCTCCACCACTATACATAAAACGTCAGAACAGAAATAATCTGTAGCAGCTTTGGTCCCACAAACACATTTAAAAGTCGGATATATATATTTGAATCTACGTTGATCATCTTGATTCTTATAAAACGCTCGAGTTATTTGCCACGCTATTGCTTTAGCTGTGTCTACGTGTCCAGCTTTTAAAGTTTCAACTTCAGTTTTCATAGACAAAGTAATTGATTTCTTAACGGCCCTAACCAAACCATGTTTTGAACGAATAAATGGATTGCACATCATAAGAAACCTACAACACAGGCCATATCCATTACGCACACAATGTTTAAAGATTTTTTCGGCGTTTTCATAAAACCTTTTGTTATGCATTTGTTTAATTAGTTCTGCGAGTTTTCCTCGTTCATTCATAATTTTTCGGCTATCTTTGTCTTCTGAAAAAAACAATCTATTGATTTGAAGAAAATGCATCATTTATGTCATTATTTTTATTCTATAAATATAAGTAAGAAAGGTTGACAGGGATATTTGAATTTGTATTTACAATTCAATTTCTTTCTTTCAACATGATATTTTCATTTGACATGTAAACTGTAAGGTTAAAAAAACACTTTGAATTAGAGGAATATCAAAATACAATAAGAAGTTTGGTAACGTGATATTCCTTCCGATCTTACAAGTATTGAATACAAAAATTGGAAACCTAAGACTAGAGTTATTTTCATGAATTTTATATGTTATTGGTCATTGGCTTGTAATAAAGCCGAGTTCTTTGCGTAGCCCTCATTGTGCAATCATATGTTGGTTTGGTGAATGATTAAGCTATTGGTTTCTTAAATGCACATATTTTTAACAGTTGACTAGCTCGACAGTTAATCAAAAGCCGAGGGGTATTCTTTTATTTCGACTTTTTCAAATAACGGAAATATTGATGTAAAGAGCACATGTTGTCATTAGCACGTACATGTATGTACCCCGTGCTGTTGTATCCCAAGTTTTAATGAACCTCTCCTTTTTGTATTGACCTTAATTGAAGTACAGTACTATTGTTGTAATTCTTTTCAAGCTGCTTTTAAAAGAGTGTTCGTTTTTATCATTTCATTGTTTAATTAGGACATTCAATCTAGACAGTAAGAATTGCATGTGTAAACTCAGATTATAAGTATGTGTATCGTGTGTTATTCATTGTTGGTTGTCATTGCTAGCATGAGTGGTATTTCTTGAAGGAGTAAATACTCAAATGGTGTTGTTTGAAAATATATTATGATGTACTGTGTGATTTCTGTATTAAGTTTCAATTAAACTATTTTAAAACTTGATTTACAAAATTACCAACCGTCTATTATAAAAGACTGCATGTTATAAAAAAAAAGAAGATGTGATATGATTGCCAATGAGACAACTCTCAACAAGAGACCAAAATGACGCAGAAAGTAACAACTACAGATCACCGTACGGCCTTCAACAATGAACAAATCGTTACCATATATTTGTTTTGCGGTTGAATGTTGTTTGATAATAACACATGGACTTATTGACTCTTCGACTTTTAAATCATCGGACCCTTTTTTACGTCTTTGTAAAAGTGTTAACACTGGTTTAACATTGATCCTCCTGGCACTTATTTTATCATGTCGAAGTCAGTTGCAGACTGTTTGTAAAATGATTCGTCGCAATTATTGTAGTTCAACTCCATTTATCTTGTACCATCGTAAAAGTTTGCTCTGGTGAACATGCCTTCCAACTAACTTCTTTGTGAAGCAATCCTTACTAGCTAGGTGACGATTTTTTCGTTAAGCAGGGTCAAACCTTGGCATGACAACATTTAACAGTTATGTTAAATTAAATCATCAATCTCGGTCTTTTATACGCTACAGTTTCACAATTGAGTTGCCGAAGTATTCATGAGATTTGGGGAAAATTTTGAAGCGACTGATAAAGATTATATACACATACGACGAGTAGCCGAGCATATGCGACAACGAGACTTTTTAAATTTAAAACTTATTTGTACAAATATAAAAATGCAATAGGCCGTTTATTAAACCGCAGCTATTAGGTACACATTTTGCAACATAATTATGCTTTTTTGTTTATCGATCAGTATAAAATAAGAGTATTTTAAAATCCTACCAGCTACATCTTCCCTGATGGTTGTTGTAAAGAGTCTTCTGTCATTCTTACAATGTAGAGTGTAACCGTCGCATTTGATGAGCACATCATCCCTTCCTATGTATTCTAATATAATGATAATCAGTTGTGTTTAACAATAGGTATTTAAACATTGCAAACGAAGTAGATACAGTTTAAGTCTGTTTCATATCTTGACTTAACTTGACTATATCTAGAAAAACAACAATGAGGGTCGGTTGAAAACAAAACATTACGACAAAAAGGTTGATTTTAGCTTCCCAATTGTGACCGTCCTATTTCTATGTAGCAACATTTCAGCAGCACCTGCACACGAAGCATACATCTGCCAATTGATACGATATTCCCGGGCATGCATTTCCGATCATGATTAACAAGATATAGTGTTGCTACTCACAAGAAAGCTATACAACAAAGAGTTCCAAATTATGAAGTTAAAAAAATCATCCCTTCGTAAACTGTACGGACGCCATCATAATTTGGTTGACAATTGTGAAATAATCGTTTCACAGATGAAATCGGATATGTTCTGTATGTGGTAACTACAATTCCATTCCTTTTTCACGAATATGCTCTACCGAATTAGACTATTACCGGGTTTGTAATAACATGAGCAAAACAACGGGTGACACATGTGGAGCAAGATCTGCTTACGCTTTCGAAGCACCTCAAATCACGCCAGTTTTTGGTTGGGTTAGTTCTGCTAAGTCTTTAGTTTTCTATATTGTGTATAGTGTATTTTTATTTGTCTGTTTGTCTGTTTCTTTGTTAGCCATGCATGCTGTTGTCAGTTTATTTTTGATCTGTTGATTTGACTGTCCATTCGGTATCGCTCGCACCTCTCTTAACTTCAATTATCACTTATCATAATGTTTATTTTTTAATTGATTAATATTATTTCCATCCGCCGTTTACACATATTGCCTTATATTCGACTCGTTTCAATTAGATACATCATGTTCTCCAAATCATGGGTTTAAATCATTCTATCGTTTTTTCTTGCTAACTATATCGTAGACCGTAGAGGGATTATGATAAAAAGTTGTTTAATGGTAATTGTCAAACAAATATAATTGTACAATTTTCTATACAAGCAGATCAGTTTTATGAATAGTATTTTTATGTCATTTCAGATAAACGGTCGTGGATAATGTTTAAGAAATGCACACTGTGGTCTGTTTTGTAACAAGAAATGTGAAATAATAATAAGAATTAAAATCATTTCAGCTTTCTCTGTATCATAGAGTCCTTTTGAAAGTCTTGTATCATTTAAACAATGGATGATGTGGCCGACGCAAGGAACCAACACATCAGCACTTCCTCCTTGAACTTTTTTTAATTAATAACTTTATATTGTATACAAACAAGTACAATGTGTGTGTATTGTTTAAAGATATACACAGTCTATGGAAGAAGCGAGACGATATAAACTTTTCTTATATCAACGAGCGATATTGTCTCATATCCACGAGTTGCATTGTAGGAAATTTCAGACGAATGTTAATATTTGTATTAATAACGAAGAAAGACAGATTTCTGGGTAAAATGTATTGACTCTTTTTTTAAAACAGAGTGACATTTAACACGACATACGTCTGTTGTATAATTTCAATGAATTATTTTATGCACTAACAAGCAAGATGAATTTAAACGAGAAAATTGAATTGTTGAATAAATGAAACATAAATGCACGATTTGTCATTTGTAGATGTACACATTCAATAAATGTTATGTAGCAAATTCAGTGGAATGCAATTGAGATGAATTCAATTGTTTTCTAAGCCAAAATCACCTATAAGTCAAAGATACTGCTATATTTTATTATATCAATGCGATTTTTGTCTAATATTATAGCGATGTTGTTTTAATATCACACATTTATGAATGCGATACTTTTCTAATATAACTGCTATAGTTATCTTATATGAAATGAATACGATGACACGTCACAATAAAAGTCAATAAAACCGCAAACATACATGTAATTCACAAACTTAGCTCATGACCGGCTTAATGTTTGAGGATCAATATCACTAAAATTTCGTATCTGTAACAAAATTAACGCTTACATGAACTTATCATTTCGAAAATGTTGCTTGACCCTATTGGTAGTTGAAAGTGTTACCAACCTGTCCAGTCTATTGTTTTCAATCACATGGTTTAAGCGACTAATTCTATTTGAAGTGATGATGCAATGGCGGAATTTAAATGCGGTTGTAAATAGTCTACAAACCTATTAGATTCTAATATAGGTCCCGTGGCCGATCAATCTATTTGAACGGGGACTAATAATTGGAATCCCACCTTTATCATGTTTATCCTGGGTTTGGAACCCCCTTTTGAAAACGTCTGGATTCGCCCTTGAGGTCACACTGCTATAGCCTATCCACATGGGTAATGTCGAAATTGAACCAGTTCATCATCTACTGATTATTGTAATTTATAGAAATAGAATTGCATCCGGAAACATTTAAATTTTATATTATTCTTAACATTTTCGAGTAAGCGTATATGCATTTTTTTCCTATTTGTTTGTACACTAGTTTGAACATTAAAATCATCAGTGTTCTGTGATGAATTTTTGATTTTACCAGGTAGAATGGACCCTTTTGAATGGATCCTGGAGTATATTGTTTTGTAATACTATTTTCAAGTGAATATATAAAGAATATAAATATTTTCTATCGATACCGTAGACGTGAATAAAGGAGGCTGAAAGTTTAGTAAAAAATATAAGTACCACGGAATATGATTAAAAAAATATTGCATATAATAACACATTAAAAACTTAATAAAACATTTAGTAAAAAGAATGACTTAGGCTACTTGATAATGTTTATATAAAAAGGTGTACTATTTTGATGTGTTTTGTTTGTAAGACTATTTATTGACATTCGGATAAACGTTTTTTTTAATTCTAAAATCAAAAGTAGAGTCATAAATCGTACCTATTTTCCCTGCCTCACAAACTGTTTTAGAGAGTCTTCGATCAGTCAAACAATGGATAATGTAACCAGCACTGTGTACTAATTCACTGTCATCTCCTGGTAAATGAAATTTTATTTAGTAAGATATTCATTCCAAATAAAGGCAACAGTAGTATACCGCTGTTCAAAACTCATAAATTCATGGAAAAAAAACAAACTCGAGGTAACAAACTAAAACTGAGGGAAAAGCATCAAATATAAGAGGAGAACAACGAAACAACATTAAAATGTAACACACAAAGAAACGGAACATTAAAATGTAAAAAGTCAAAAAATTCCAAAAATCGTTGAAAACATATATAGATCATTAAAAAAAGAAGTGGAGATTTAACTTGCAATGAACCAATGAACATCTTATAAAACAATACAAACAGTTGCGTAACAATAATAACTAGGTGTTCAAATACATTTAAGAAGTAAAAAGAACAACAAAAAAAACTCCAACAACACCAAAACCTTAGGTTCTATTTGATGTGTTGTTTTGCAATACTATTGATTGATATCAATATTATATTTACGTTTGATAGTTCTGTGCCGTTTTCTTCAACGCAAAATTAAGCAAACAATAGCACAAATAGATTCACCTTTAGTAGAACTTTAAAGATACAAAAAAAAAAGACATGGTATGATTGCCAATGTGGCAATAGAGCGCATTTAAAATAATAAAATGGCAACTGCAGTTAATTCAGTACTGTTCAGAAAACTAGCTTGCAGTCACTTATGATCCTTACAGTCTATGTTTGAACTATTCAGAAGTTGTTATTAACCCTTTTCCCTAATAACACCACTGAATAGTCTTAAACGCTACTGAACAGCGCATATGTTAGAACAGTAATGAGTTTATGACAATGGATAAGGAAGACAAATAACTTCAAATCAGATTTATAGAATAACTAATCAAAAAATCAAAATATAGAAAAATATTCAACTCGTGACCGAACAACACATTAATTCACGAATGCGCGTAGTGCATGAATTAATTATCAGTGTTGTTCGGTCACGAGTTGAATATTTTTCAATACTTTATTTTTTTAATTAGTTATTCTTTTGATAATATTGTCAAAATGCTTTTTTTAAAGAAATTAATGTA
Organism: Mytilus edulis; assembly: GCF_963676685.1. Lineage (NCBI taxonomy): Eukaryota > Metazoa > Mollusca > Bivalvia > Mytilida > Mytilidae > Mytilus > Mytilus edulis. The sequence goes on along the minus strand of NC_092354.1, from coordinate 62,454,027 downwards.
AAACACTTAAGAACTATATCTTTTTTCTACGGATTCACAATTTGTTTTGATCCGCCGTTATCGACGTCTTGACAACGCCTATTGTTGTATGATGTCGGAGAGTGAAATAACCACGTTTATTTAACGTGAAATTATCGGTTTTTATTTAACTGGGAAATCAATGTAATTCATTGCAACCATGTGATAAAATGAATAATCGTTCAGTCTCAACATATTTTGTTAAGATCAACATAAGTGTTTAAGACTGAATCCATGAACGATTAACGATATGTAGAGATTAGTTTTATTACTGCTAATTAACTTGTATTTGACGATTTGAAAGATAAAGTCATTACGTTTTTCATATATTCTAGCTCGAAATCGTTCATCGTTGTTCTTATCAATGAGAATGTCATCGGATAAAGTAGACCTTGTATTGAAAATATCTTAAATCTCAAGTTTATTGGGATATATGGAAATCAAACAATAACTCAAATATTTGTCGTGTTATGAAATCATCAACATCTCTAAAAAGTAAAATCACAAAAATACTGAACTCAGAGGAAAATCAATTCGGAAAGTCCATAATCACATAATCCATAAAAGGCACACTGAACATGAGAAAAAGGAGTTTGTCATTTCTTCTTGTTTTGTATGAATTTCGATTCATATGAGTACAAATATATGTCGGACAGTAAGGTTCCACAGTGAGGTTCCTTTCGAATATCGAATGCCAGTTGAAATAGAAACTCGTTATACTTAAACAGTTATGTTGTGGATCTGTACACATATTTCATTTTCTGTGTTTTGTGCGTAAACAATTGTACAGTGTAGTGTAAAGCGTATAAAACTCTGAAGTATTTATAGTACTGTAAACTTGTAAATTATGTAGATTTTATAATTGATATTAAGAATGTTTCATATCCACATTTCAGTAAGACCCTAGGAGGAATAAGTTTCATTAAAATATTTCCTAATGCAAATTACTTTAAATTCGCAGTAAGACACTACAACAACCATGATGCATGTCGTTTTCTTTTACAGTTACGTTGTATGTCCAACTGTAACCTACCGAAAAAGACTTAACACAAGGTTTGTACTGACATAATCACTCAGATGGTGCATTCTCTAGAGCAGGATCTGCTTATCCTTCTGTAGTTTGTGGTGCGGTTCTTTTTGCCCAGTGTTTTACGTTGTGTTTTATGTACTGTTGCTCGTTATTGCAATGGCGTAGTCATTTTTTTTTCGACTGATGAATTTAAATGTCCCTTTGATATATTCCGTATCTCTCTAATTTTAGATATCCAGTAAAACACTAAACAATTTCAGTATAACTTATAATTGATCTTATTTTGTACATTGTATGTGTATCTTGTGCTTTTATACAACTGTCTTACAGTAAGATACAGTTGAGTGTCGCAAATGTGTTTAACCCATTCACGTTCAGTATACATGAATATTTGAAGAGAACTCACCAATGACCGTGGCTTTCCGCGAGTTGAGAGAAGTCTTGAAACTGAAATAATCACAATAAAACAATCCAGTATTAGCATCGAATACTTAATGCAAATAGTAGTCTGTATTTGATATACATATACATGTCGCAAACGTCGGCAGTTTATGGCCTCCTCCACTGAATCAACACTTGCATTGCTAAGATACATTAATTCTAATAAATAAATATATGATGTGCGTTTGCCGCGCTTTATTTTCTTTGTTTCTATTTGTTTACTATCGTTCATTTATAAAGTTTAGAAAGTCAGGGTCTTAAGTTTTTGTTTTAAATCCTTAAGGAATAATTTATATTTCGGTAAATGTCTGTGTCAAATACTTGTTCTATTACAATGACTGATAAATTCTGTATCGAATGCATATGTGGAGTGTAGTGGCTTTCTATTAGATCGTTTGTTAGGTTGATACAGTCTATTGCATGTTCGTCCTATAAATAGTAAATAGAAAAAGTCGGAGCTACATCAGTGCACTACTCACAGGACAAACTTAAAATTGCCTGATATACATTTTGTTACCACAATAAGCATGATAAGCCAACATATTATTAAAATACATTGGATTCTAGTAAATTGTACATCATTTATGATAATCCTCAAAATATGAACACAAAAAAATGTAATAAAAATTTACTCTAATGTCGACACAAAGACAATTTTGCATAACCGTTTTTTTTTATTTTTACAATTTTACTCGTTAAGATGCATGTGTTTGTTCCTTAGCAATATATGACATAGCTATAAATGGACTATGGTGCTAAATTGATACTTCAAGATATCATTCTTTATTTAAGCGTCCGTACCCTTCCGGTTTGCGTTTTTTCCTTTTCCTCTTCTTATTCTTTACCTCTGTAATAATTATCGTGGATTAGTAAAAATATAAGCTATGGCATAGTTCAATGTTTGGTTAAATATTTTGTATATTAATATTATAGAAACTACTGTGTTTAGCATAACTAACTAACTAATGTGTAATGCAGTGTCTGATTGCCTTTTTAACTAATGTAGAAATGGCATGTATTTTCTGATATTGTTTATTCGAATCCCACACGTGGCAGGTATATTCCATTTTAGTCGTCATACCACATCGTCTTTACCATGTATTAACTGTTTGTCATTGGACGTTCATTACAAAAAAATCAATAGAATTATCCTTTAAATTTCTTTATTCGTTAACCAAATTGATCCAAATAGGATTGATGATTTCCACTTTCCATTTTGTATGATACCTGTATGTATTAAAGTAGACCAACGAATTACAATTTATTAAGTCATTATCTTTTTATTCAAGAGGAAACACATATCCAGTATAAAGCAGACTTGTATGTCTGTAGCTGTCATCCAAGGCAAACTATGTATGTAGCCAAGGCTCCGTGTTGAAGGCCGTACTTTAACCTATAATGGTTTACTTTTTAAATTGTTATTTGTATGGAGAGTTGTCTCATTGGCACTCACACCACATCTTCCTATATCTATGATCTACAATCGACTACGAAATTAACCTTTGTACACGTTATAACAATATATGACTATACGATAAAAAAGAGATATACTGACCGACTTTAGAAACGCAACACTAGATTTGTCTTTGTATTTCCCTTTTTCAAATATTCATTTGTTAACAAAATTATGAACAGAAAGTTCTGTCATTGCTTCAATGTTTAAAAAAAAATGCCAGGTCGAAAATTGAATTGATCAAGTCATTTTCAACGTTTAAATATTGTGCTATACACTGAAACCCTTGTTTTATTCTTACCAGTGAAGGTGTAACCGTCAGAAGCAATGACCGCCTGTAACAAACGCCAAATGATTATCAGAAAGGTCAACCGATTCTGTTCGGCACGTTTTGGGTTCTATTTTTCACTTTCTGATTTTACCATTGTTCCACCCATTACAATGTGCTTTTGGCAATAATGAGGTTGAAACTTTAAGGCTTTAAATAATTTTCTGCAGTCGATTCTTTGGCAGTTCAGTTAATAGGAAACATTTATGGCATAAATCTGTGCAAAATGGCATTCAGCAATTTAATAAGCAGTTGACGTTCGGGTCGTACGTCTGTCTCGCAAATGACGTTGCGTAATCAAATTCTATTGACGTTGCATTGTCATAACATGTTAATTTGGCCAGTGATGGTCTTCAAGAAAACCCTTCTACCGGTATCATTGTCGAAAGGACAGTAAAACGAGTTTCTGACGTCAAAATGTCTGGTTGCAGCACGTTCACGTTTTACTGTTCGCAGTATTCTAATGGGTTACATTCAGTTTTTTGTTCCTTAGTATTTGCAATATGGTGGTGCAACATTTTTAAACTGATTAAAGTGTGGCCAAGGATTGACATAACTGTTTCACAAAGAAAACAAAAGAAAAAAGTTTTTTATTGGCTCGAGATTTCGATTCATGAAATTCTTGAAATCTCAATAGTTCGGTATGTTTAATAACCAAAGGTAAGTCAGATATTGATTTTTTTCAAAAAAGAAAGAATTATCATAAGCATAAAAAGTAGTTGTGTGTATGAGGATCAAACATGATTTGGTGAAAAAAAATCTACAAAAAGAGTGTTGCGTTTCTAAAGCCGGTCAGTATATATCAAGTGTCTGATAACAGGTCATGATTGAAATTGGCATTTGTATTTGTATCAAGAACACTCACCGACTTTGTCTTTATTTTCTTTTCGAAACGAAGTCTCTAAACTGGAAAGAAAACACAGAGAAGATATTATATCATGCAAGCAATTTATCGATTACATACTTTTTTTTTAACATAAACCATAACTCTTTTTTGAGCACTAAAACATATTCACGTTCTGTAAATAATCCATTCCATAGAAAAGTGATTTTAACCTAAAAAGAGTACGACACATGTAATCCAGTAAACTAAAGAAACGATGCATGCATTTTGTTATTTATCAAAGGCAAAATACATAAATGGTAATCGAATTGACAATTATATTGCATAAATAAAAACCCGAAATACGACAAACACCAATATAGAAAACAGAACACCATAAACTAAGTATACACCAAAACGAACCCACCAAGAAATTCACATTGGAAATATCGGGTGTTTTGGATGCTTAAACAGATCATATTTTTCATGTTGCAAAACGTCGCGTTGCTCACGAAAAAAACCACTGGACCCTCCCACGATAAATATTTTTGAACTGATTTTTTTAGTTCGTTCTCATGTTGTTATGTTACAACATTGTCCCAGGTTATGGGTAGGGTTAGGATCCAGTTAACATGTTTAACCCCACCACATTCTGTATGTATGTGCCTGTCCAAAGTCAGGAGCCTTAGGTCATTGTTCAAGGTCGTACAGTGACCTATATTTGGTAATGTCTGTTTCATTTGGGCTCTAGTGGATAGTTGTATGATTGGCAATTATAACAAGTGTTCTTTTTTCTTTCTTTATCTTGTTGTCATCTATAAAACAGATATTTAGTAACGATCAACCATTATTTGATAACGTTAGTTAAGTTCCAAAGACATACAGTCAACCTCATCATGTGAACTCTTTTTTTGTAAATAGGAGCCCTCTATCAAGGAGATCTAGATAGAAACTGCAAGATCACGCAAAATATATCGACTTGGAGATAAGCATGATATATAGATGTAACTGTTTAGAAATGGAAAATTAACAATATAACAGTTGACATTGTTGCATACGTCTAAATAGTGTGTTATCAACCGATACTTATTGTCATTGTATAAATGTCAGTCATATTATTATTAAACGTAACTGTATCTGTCTTATCTTGTCTTATTGTCAGGTCGATTGTATAGATGTGTTCAACATAGTCACCGAACATTGTATTATTCATCTATAACATAACCTGAGGTTGAGGGAAAATGCTGGTGTGTTTCAATTCTTTTTAAGAAGCTCCTACCTGAAGTCTGCCTCATAATGATCACGATACAAGTCGATAAGACGCGGAACCCATTTGTGGTATATATTACATTAGTAAGTAATTGTAAAGTCTTGATTTAAATGTTCAACAATCAAATGTGCTTTCTAAAAAATGCTGTAAATTCATGCTTTAAACCACTTATAATAAGTTTTTGTCATTTTATATAAAAAGAAAAGATTAACTGATTTTTAGTGAATCCCAATACCAAGACCATGCAACTGATTATTTCCCGTTTCTCCTTAAATAATGAAAAAGAGATCAGTTTTAATTATTGCAAAGACGGAAATCGACCGTATTAACATTCAAGAACAATCCATAACAAGTACAAAAAAGCTTTTGCTTTGTCTAGGTTTTCGATTTGTTTCTGGAAACGGACTCTATCATGGCAATGTAAAATACTTAGCGAGTTTTGAATAGTTAGCGGGATACAGTTAAGTCGGCTTCATATCTTGACTTACATCTAGAAATTGACAATGAGGGTCGGTTGAAAACAAAACTTTACGACAAAAGAGATGATTTCAGCTTTCCAATTGTGAACTTTCCATTTCTAAGTAGTAACATTCCAGCAGCACCTGCATATGGGGTATATATCTCCTAATTGATACGATTTTCCCGTGCTTGCATTTCCTATAATTATTTTCTTGATAGAGAGTTGCTGCTCACAAGGAAGCTATTAAACCAAGAGTTCCAAATGGTGAAGTTGAAATCATCCCTTCGTAAATTTTACGGACGCCATCACGAGTTGGTTGACCGTTATGAAATAACCGTTTCACAAATGATATCGGGTATGTTCCTTACGTCGTAACAACAATTCCCTTCCCTTTCATGAATGTGACCTACCGAATTAGACTATTTAACGGATTAAAATTTTGTAATTACATAAGCAACACGACGGGTGCCACATGTGGAGCAGGATCTGCTTACCCTTCTTGAGCACCTGAGATCACCCCTATTTTTTGGTGGGGTTCGTCTTGTTTGTTCTTTAGTTTTCTATGTTGTGTCATGTTTACTATTGTTTTTCTGTTTGTCTTTTTCATTTTTAGCCATCGCGTTGTCGGTTTGTTTTAGATTTGTGAGTTAGACTGTCCCTCTTTGATTTGACAAGCTCACGCTTAGCGTTTACGAAAAAACAAGTACTGCCAATCTATACCTACTCATGACGGATTTTTGAGAACACCAATCATGAATATCACCTTTTTGCTAAGTTGTCTTTCTTGTGTTTAGATACAAAATATCGATAACTTATGAACACCATCAATGTAATAGATATATTTTTGTTATTATAACCAGAACATTTCTCCCTACTTCCGATCTTGCCAATCATATTTTGCAAAGCGTGAACAATTACGATCAATTGAAATGCAGATTATAATACAATTCCAATTTAACCTACCTGCATTGTTGCAATGTGTGTGCCTCTTTCTTTTTATGACTCACAATTGTATCGGCTGGCGCGTTATGCGTATTATGAATCGTTTCTGAAGTTGATGGATTAATTAGAAGATTCGTTGATAACAGCTGAGGTAACGGCCGAGATAACGACCGACTATGGATCAACACTGAAATGTTAATAGTTATAACAATAACGATCATTCAGGATGAATGATCCCAAACTTATAAAATAGTATTGTTAGTTGGTGGAGTTTGAACCGTACAATGTAAGCTACAAGTATGTAATCATTACATTTACACCCTATATAAACTTTACCAGAAGCAAAATTCCAAATACTGTAATAATATATATTTTGATTTTTCGATTAAAACACGGACTTTTATTGTAATCATCATCGAATTCGCATGTGAATTAATATTTAAGGTTGACGTTTACTATTATGAACATTTACAAGAAACAATATCTACACAATAAATAACCCGAAATTGATGGTTCATAAAACATATAAAATAGGTGTTTCCATGATTTATAAACATGATAAATGAACAATGATTGACAAAGACGTTGAATTAATGATACCGCCAAACGATCTAGCCAACTTAGTGCGTATTAATACATTTTGATATTTGACAAGAAAATCTTTTTTTATTTTTTGCAAATATGACGGTCTGTGTAAATAAGATCCAGTTCCTGTGATGCTGTTTATTTTTTGTGTATACGAGGGAACATTTTATGTAATATATCTGTATAATAATTTATTCTTTCATTCCTTCAATCTAACATTTACTTCAGGACAAACTTCAAGAGTTTATTTTTTTTGTGCAAGGTAAATTTATCAGAAATGAGTGAAAGGAGATACGCTAATGACACGATCTTTTGCATACACGTAACCAAGAACACGTAAAAAAACATAATCAGATTGTCATTAAAACACGCATTTCTTGCAATTATAATGTTATAGAACCAATGATTGCATGAAAAATGTATAGACAAAACTAAATGGTGTATAGAAATAAGAAGATTTGGTATGAGCGCAGATTGGACAACTTTCCACCACAATCACATTGTTTAAAAAAAAGAACAAGTATAAGTCAAAGTACGACCAACACGAAGCTTTGGTTAACAAAAAACAGCAAGCTATAAAGGGATTACAAATTACACGTCTTAAACAATAACACCAATGGTGTATTACAAACAAACAAAAAAACCCGATAAACCTTGCAATGAACAGGTGCAAACAAATCCAGGGATAAACGCTTAACAAAACCAATCATCACCCTATCCTGAGTAAGTTTTGTCACGTAACAACACAGTAAGGCACACTTTCAAATGTCGATTCAATTGGCTTGAATGAATCAACAAGACATATTAACAAAATCAAGTAGACAATACACTCGATATATGATTTTTTTATATTTATCATAAATCTGTGACGTAATATCGATAATTAATATGATGTCTGTTGATCGCAAACTTCTTAACTTTTGATTTTGTTTCTTCATAGAAATTTCGTGACTGTTTCATATCTCTTGCAAATAACCAACTCTTTGTAGTTTCAATGGGCGAGCTTTAATTACAATAAACGGCATCTTCGTTTGCATTGACAATTTTATGTATCTAATCTAGTTTTGTATTTCATATACAAACGTAGAAAAAGCTTTAAAATGTGTTATGATAAACAGAATAAACATTCACCAGGTTAAGATGCATTTACAGGGTTCAAATATATATTTTACTCCCTATAATAAGAACGATTACTCAAATTTAACGACTGTCAACAATAGTATAGTTGGTGGGATCGATGAAATAACACAATATAAAAGTCAGAAATAAATGCGATGTTTTTATAATTACGACAAATGCGAAAGGGTTATAATCGCAATAATTCAAACTCGCATTTTGCAATGTTTTGAATTATTTATATGAATTAAGCAGGATTTTTTCAATATAGAAAATCTACGAAATTATTTCTGAATTTACGGAGCACAGTATTTACTCGTGTGCACCATATGCGCATACACAGACAACGTTGTCATTTTACTGTTCGCTTGATAAGTTGTAAACACTTCAAACTTGAGATTTAATTATGTTCTTTGCCATGTCTTGAAATAGAAAAACTGAGATCAATATAACGGTATGTTTGCATAGTGTTGCGAATCGAACTGGAAATAGAATATCTAAAAAGAGTCCTTAAAGAAATGCAAACTTTGCTAAATACGCTTTGTCTACGCATTAAGTTTGACACTTGTATTATCTACCTTGCCCTTGACTCAATACTCTTAGTACATCATAGTATTCGACTATCACCTTACTGTGGTCAGACAAAAAATCGTGTGTGTGGTCTAAACAATATGTTTGCACGTCTATAAATTGTGTTGTGCGTGTATCATCTAAATACCATAAATTATTTTCATACATTTTAAGTAATAATGCGCCTGAGCTATACTTTGTGCACATTTTCATTGTCTCTTTTTTCATCGATGGGATACTATGATATTCAATTTGTTACGTGGAAAATATATCCGAATAAAATTCACCAACATATTCATAAATATTTTGATCGCTGTACGAGTCGTTTAATTTCCTATGTCAATTTATAAAAGTAGATATAGCCTTCTGACTGAGTATTTCCATTATAACATCTAATACACAGATTGTGCATTGAACTATTCATTTCGACCTTTACAAAAAACGATTATTTCTTAAAAAATACTACCATCATGGAGTTTTGGTTCTATCGGATCAAGGTCTTTTTTACGAGATGGTATAATAGTGTTAACCTCTGTATCAAAACAACTGCAATTGTTGAATATTCCCATGTTCAGACTTTTTTGTTGAACGTCTAAATCGTTGTTACTGTAATCCGACTTCATTCTAGCATGAAACCTTTTGAAAAGAAAAAAAATGAAATTCAAAAAAATGGAATTGTTGTTATACATTATTTTTCAAACTCTTTATAACTAAGGTCTTACGAATGAATCCAAATTACACTTGCTTATTGAGGTAATTCAAGTAAAAAAACACACTTAAATTGAAACCATTAGTCTAAACTCATTCACAATATCGCGACGCTCTTCTGCTATAACATTTTATTATAAGGCATGAAAGAATGCCTGATTTTTTCGTTTTAAAAGGTTATGTTATACATGGACTGTGTAACATGTTTTATAATTTATTTTTATTTTATAATACATTAATAATAAGGGGTGCGTAAACACCGTTACAATGATCTGATCTCCAAAAAAGATTTGAATAGTTAATTCCGCGATTATTTTATGATCTTATTATATGTCAGGTTAACAAGCAGTTATCGTTTGTTATAATCTATAGTGTGTGTATTTCGTGTCGTTCAAACTAGACTTGATTTGTTTAATTATGATTGTCCCCTTTCAATGGTCTTTGATACCAGCCTATATACTATGATTTTTACTAAATGGTGAATGACGTAGGTGAATAGTAATTTGGTTTAGTCTTAGACAACATATCTTGTTTTTTTGTTATTAGTTTACTGGTATTTATGACGTATAAATGTGCATTCATGTCTATCTTAGGTCAATTCGAGGGTTAGACGGGGAATTATTTCGTAGGTTTAAATGTATTTATCCATTAAATTGTAAGTTATAACATTCATATTTCATGGACAAAAGCATGGCATCCTAGTACAGATTTTAAACCCTGATTCGTGTCTATTCAGTTGGACTTCTTTAAAATCAAGTGATATTTTAATATATTTCTCGCATATTCTCTGAAGAATTCTTCTTAATTTACGTAGTTCAAATTTAATTGTCTTAATTCTACATGAAAAACAATTATTCATATATGCAAATTTAGCAAATTTATTAATTTTTGTCTGTCTGCAATTTTGTAAGCTAACACGTTCACATGTCAACTATATATTTTATGGAGATATATTGTATATGAACTAAGCGGAAGTTTAACGTATTCATTAATGTTGCATATTTTAATTTTCCGTTTTATCTGACGTAAAGCGCGCGATTCTACGATACATGCTATAGAGCCAAGGTTAATCTAACCATTTGGTTACAGTACTTAAAATCATTCAATCGTTTATGGGTGGATTTACATTCAAAAAGAAGATAGCAATGAGGTTGTTAAATTTGATGTATGCATTTGTGCTTCTTTGTTAAATGTCTGTTTGTTGTTTTGTGATTAAGATACTTGTTGTACTTGTACACACTGTCATATTTGTGTATACGTATGCTATTTTCGTATTTTTGTCTTTCATTTTTGCTAATGTGCTTTGTCTATATGCCTTTATATGTTTATTTGTTACATATATGACGTGGCTCTGTACCTATACATTCAGTCATTAGGATATTGTACTAGGTTATTTTTGCGTATTCTTGTCTTTAAAACTGTTTAATGTTTGCTAATATGTTTGGTCTTTATGCCATTTGGTGTTTCATTGTTACATAATGGTTTGTGTTTTAGTGATTAAGATTATAACGGTATGTTGACTACTGTATTTTTGACATTTTCAACTATTATGTCTGTTTGTTTTGTTCACAAATCGTTGTCAATATAAAGGAATTTGATGCCAATGTAATACAAGTGAGAGGTTCAGCTAACTACTTAATCAGGTTCAATCCACCATTTTCTACATAAGACAATCCCTGTTCCAAGTCAGGAATATGACAGTTATTATCCATTCGTTTGATGAGTTAGAGTTTTTGATTTTGCCATTTGATTAGGGACTTTCTGTTTTGAATTTAACAAGTGAGAGGTTCAGCTAGCTACTTAATCAGGTTCAATCCACCATTTTCTACATAAGACAATCCCTGTTCCAAGTCAGGAATATGACAGTTATTATCCATTCGTTTGATGAGTTAGAGTTTTTGATTTTGCCATTTGATTAGGGACTTTCTGTTTTGAATTTAACTCAGAGTTCATTTTTTTTTTGCATTTTACTTCTTTCTTATATAAAACCAAGCTAGTTATAAGACAAATGCGTTCAGTATCTATGATTCGATAGAGCTGAATAATGTAGTTGTCCACATCGTGTACATTTATTTCTCCTGCTTGTATTCATTCTGGGATATATCAAAATTAATTATTGTTCTTATTTTAATCATTTATCTTATGAGTCTTTATATTGGTTACATGTACCTTAATATACTCTACTCCAAACACTACATTGTGGTACACAAACTTTGTCATCTTTCACTAGTAACATCGGCCTCACAATTGCTTTTTAAGAAGCACATTTAAATCGGTATTACGCGCAATGAACAATTATCAGAATAAAAAGAAAATCAATCTGTGTCGTTAACATGTAAATGTTAACTCGAAAATATCAATACGAAATTGTATTTCTATTTGCTTTGTTCTAGAAAAAATCCTATTCAAGTTATTTCTTTCAAACAAGTGTCGTGCCTCCTTTATACCGAAATATAGGTTGGTATCAACTGCATCCGGTCCAACAGTATTGCTATTGTATATAATACTTACTCTTTGCTACCTGGAACTCCCATGTCTTCGTTTTACGACTTTTACTACAGTGGTACAATAAAGAGTGAATTGTTTAGTCCAATGATCACACTCCGTCTAGTTTCTTAGATGGCATAACATTGATGTTGGATTATTCAGACATCCTTAACTGATCATTGTTCCGTGTGAATAAAATGAGCAATATTAATAGTTCAATACGACAGGAACTCAACAACAACACAATAATACAAATAAAATATATATTGATAACAATATTGCAATTAGTTTTGAACTATGTTTTGACTTATACCTTTGAACATCTCTTGTGGTAATATACCTAAAACTAATACTACAAGACATAATGTCTTAAACACCTTTAAATCTTCTTTGGATGTTTGATCAGACACACATGTTAATCCAATGATTTATATATATACATGAATCGTTACTTGGATGGAGAGTTGATGCGTTGACACTCACGTCACATTTTCGTATGTCTATATGTGTTTTATGAGTACAGAGATGCCTAGTATGCTTTCAATATACCTTTCAAGTCTTAATTGTATACATCCTATTAAGGATGTTCGCCTCTCGTTTTCAAAATAATTTTTTTTTTTAAAAGACTAATAAGATAATTAAAGATGACATTTAAAACCATATTTTTCAGTTTGAATGGTTTAACCTTAATCATTGTGGGTGGCCGTGTATAGTGTGCTGTTAGGTGTGAGCAAAATATCCGTGTTGAAGGCCGTACTTTGGCCTTTAATGGTGTACTTTTACAAATTGTGACTTGGATGGAGAGTTGTCTCTTTGGCACTCGCTTCACATCTTATTATATCTATATACCTAATAAAACTATGCAACGAAAAGAAGTGGTAAGTAGCACAACATGGATAAAATTAGAGGATTCCGAATATCTAGAAACAAATGAAAAACAAGAAGAGCGATCATCCTTACAAGATGAAAAAAACACTAAAGATACCAGAGGGACATTCAAACTCATAGATCGTGAATAAAATGACAACACTTTGGCTAAGACAGAAAAAGACAAACAGAAAAATAATTGTGCACAAGAAACAACATAGAATACTTAAGACTAAATAAAGGTAACAGTAGTATACCGCTGTTCGAAGGCATAAATCGATTGAGACAAGAACAAATCTGGGTAGCAAACTTAAACCGAAGGAAGCTATAACATATATAACATGCAAACAACGAAACAACAGAAACACTGAAGTTAACAAAAAAACAAACGACAATGCATCATTCACAGAAACGAACTATGAGATGATAACTGCCATTTTCCTGAATTGGAACAGGACATTTTAAGAAACACGATCCCATCTAAAATTCAGGTGCTCCGGAAGGGTAATCAAACATGCTTCACATGCGGCATCCGTCATAGTTTTTCATGATTTCACAAACACGGTAAATAGTCTTATTCGGTAAGTCAAATTGAAGTTCAGTTGAACAACTTAAATTCCCTAACAACAGAAACTACAAAAGAATGTCGATTAGCTTGACAAGTTTTCGTTAACATTAACTGCGGCTAAACTGTTTCTGGTGACACTCAACCATCTGTGATCAATCGCAAAGAATTACAAAGTATTGATAGAACTTATAAAGACAGCCCTACATAGCATCGTTCTATATAACTATCATTAAACAAATTGATAGAACATGTAAACAACTTTCTTAAACACTTAACTCTTCTCGTCTTGAGTTTCATATGATTTACTTGAGATAAGTAAAGTAAAGTAAGAGTATGGAAACAGTAAATTCAATATTTAATCCAGTTTACAAGCAAACATGTTAAAGAGAAGTAACTCATGAGATGTGGTTGTCACCAACCAACTTCACACTTGATCTAATTTTGCGGTGATAAATATTGTGTATCAGTTTCATATCATGAAGTACAGACAAACCAAAGTAGGAGTTTAAAAATAAATTACGGACTCCTGACGTTCGTTCTTACATTAGCATGGATAATGGATTACATTAACGCCTCCTCCGTTTACAATAGAGTCATAAAAACAAGAACTTTTCAAAGATCAGTGATACACTAACATGTTCGTAAGAAGCCTTTCAAATTGTTCCCATGTGTTTCGGAGAAAATAAGAGTCAAAAATAAGTGAACATAACAAATGCATTAGATGCATGTGTAGTAAGTCAGGTTCTTAAAGAAGTATTTGTCATTAATTAAGTGTCAAGCAATTGATTTATCATGAATAAAGTACCGACATCTTCAATATAACGCTCTTCATAAACTTACCTTTGAAAAAAATAACTGTGTTGTAGAAGTATATCCCCTCGCTTTATTTCAATTGACAGAATTCAACAAATCAATAAAAATGTCTAACTCGTATCGATCACTTTTAAAAAGGTATTCAAAAACCTCAGTTGGTACCTGTAGTTAACATTTTATAACATGTAGTCATTTATATTAAATTGTAAAACAAAATGCATTTATGGCTGATTACCAAAAACAGTAGATGAGATACACAGTGTCCTTTTTAATTACTCCAACTTATATCTGATAAATTAATTTTAAAATGAATAAAAAGTATTCATGTGTTAAACATGGTAAATGATATTCATCAGTATTACTGTAGCAATAATCTTAAGATAATCCTTTAATACTACGTAAGCTAAATATTTGATATAATAAACGTTATGAGTTTCAAACATACATTTATATTGTTCATACTATTTTAAAATATATTACTACGTTTATCAGTTTAGTTTTATTTAAATTAACAATATTTGATCTATTTGATATATACAATATGAATATTCACTGTGTTCATTACTGTTATTCAATCACAGTTTGTCCTTATCTTGATCTTAAGGGCATCCGATACAGTTTCAAGGGAGTTAACTCTTGGCGCGACGTTAAGCGTTTAAATTCCCGCTAAACGTCATTTTTTGCGGGACGTAATGCGTGTAATTTTCCGTAATAAAAAACGTGATGTGGAATTTCGATGCTCCAATTTCTGTTTCTCCATCATGCTAACTTCTACGCCATTAATATTAGTGCATTTGATTCTAACAGGATAACAGTCTAATAGCATCATAAGAAATAAAACAAATTATTGTTTCTTTGAGATCTTCAACAAAATAATGTAAAGTGAGCAATCTCAAGACAACTAACCCTTCTGGTGTTACTAATATCATGCTTGCCAATTATCATTTTTATTATCATTCATCATCCATGACATTTTATTAAAGCACAGGAAACCAAAGATATTTTAAACTAATACCGAAAACGTAGCTACACGCCGCTAATATAAAAGAACAAAGTTCTTATTTCCTCAACGTTGCACGTATTTTATTTAACAAAAGGCAAAAGTCATCAATATGTTTATACACCCGTATTTTTTTTTTACGGGACGTATTATGGTATACAAATGTCCGTCGTAAACATGGAACAGCATATTATCCAAATTTCATTAAACTGAACATGGTTGTTTTTTTAGTCATGATGGTAAAATGATCTGTTTAATTTTTGGTGAAATTTTTTACGTTCAGGACTTTGTAACTAAAACATTTTTTTCACAGTTCTCGCTGTAACTCAAAAACGTTTTACGACTATTGCTTAAAAATTTACACACTTCTTAGTTAAAATAATCTAAAGATAGGTATATACTTTTTGAGGATGATTCAAAATTTGATTTTAGAGTTATTGAGTTTATGACAAAAAGAAGGGGTTTTCATATGTCGCGCCATATCTCAGAAGCTATTTATAATTATTGCATAAAACTTCACATACCTTTTAGTTAAGTTATTCTTAAGATGTGTATACTTTTTCGTGATGATTCTTTAATTCATTTTTGAGTTCTTGAATTTTTATTGAGCTTCAATTTGGGGATCATATAAAACATGTTGTGATATACAAACTTACTATTGAGCAAGATTAATAAATGAGTCAAGATATACTTAGCATGACTTTCTGTACAACCCCCGTGTTATTTTAAAAACATGTATAATGTTTTTTGATAACACGACGGGCGTATCATGCGCTCGTAGCGCAGCTGTTGTTTTTGTTCTTTATATTTTTTGTAAATATATTAGAGAAATGACGGGATGACAGCAAATACAATGCAATTTCCAATATAATCAATGTTTCCAAATGGCATAACTCTTTTAAAGAATAGTTGATATGCACTGATTTTCGAACGTGTCCATACGATATCAGTTTTATAAAAAATTAGCAAGAATTGTTAACTTGAAAAATGAAATTAACCAGAAGGACCGGAAGGACAGACAGAGGAATGGACGTGCGATATTTTATGTACGCGCTATGGTGAAAAAAATATAAAAGTTATTTACCAATAAAAATACGCTATGAGAGAAGGTTTTGCAAAATCAAAAATTTCAAAGTTGTAGTTTCATTGTTTGCACGGACAAGAACATTCTTTAGGAAATTGAAGATTTTCCTTTATAAGAGTTTGTTTTTGTTTTCTGACCACATAAAACAGAAGATGTAGTATAATTGCCAATGAGACAACTCTCAACAAGAGACATGCAAACATGACACAGAAATTAACAACTATAGGGCACCGAACGGTCTTCAACAATGAGCAAAGCCCATACTGCATAGTCAGCTCTAAAAGGTCACCAAATGACAATGTAAAACAATTCAAACGAAAAAAAGTAACGGCCTTATGTATGTGCTGTAATTTATGTACAGAGAAGTTCCGTTTGCAGGATAATGCTGAGTTCACAAGTAATTCGAATTCGATTCGCATTAACTAATTCGAATTAGTTTAACTCGCATTCGAAATGTTTCACGTCCTAACGTAAATTGTAATTCGAATTTCAATGCGCGTTAAATTTGATTTACTGTCCAAATGACGTGAACGTTTAATTCGTATCAACAAAAACGGATTTCTCAGTGATTAAAACGTGAATAAAAGGATTTTAAGGAATATTTGTAATGAAACAAAAATACCACTTTGAGCATCTGGTCCGCAATGTCAAGCAAGGCTTGAATAATTGTATAGTTATTCGTGTAGTGATTTGTTTTTTTTTTCCTTTTTGTCACTTATCACAGCTTCAGATTGAACCCGATCTTAATAATTTACGATGAAAAATATCTGCTCCAAAGATTTTATAACATTGCCTAATTGTTTTACAAAATTGCACAAATCCCCAATTTTCAGCCTCAATTTTCTCGAAAACAAGCACGATGACCTATGTTTTATTTTGTGTTTTATTTTATAACTCGCCAAGGCCTACACCATATTACAAAATTATAAAAATGATATTTTATCGAGAAACTGTATCGGATGCCCTTAAACAAAACTTTATTAACAATGGAGTACTTTTCACCGCATTTCAAACTATACTTTCAGTCATACATAAAAAAAGGATAACCATGAGATCCAGATAGATATTCTGTTATTTTATAGTCTTTTGTTAATTTTGTTTATTTTATTTTTAAATTTATTAATAAACATGATAAAGTTGAGATAAAATGATATTTACGAATTCCTAAAATTATTAAAAGAGTACATCAAATAAAAAACAAATCTTATACATTGTTATACGTATCCTTAACCCTTTCCCTTTCATGCATTTTAGACCTTTACTTATCGAAAATACATTATCGAAGTTTAAATGAATACAGAATTCGCATCATGGTCATACACATGCCATGTTGGGCTCAAATGAAAGATAATTGGTTAAATATTTCAAAAAATTAAGTTTGAAGATACTTTGTCATTTTTTGGTCACGTGGTATATTTCCAAAAGTCACGTGACTGTTTGAGAAAAAGTGAAAAAATACAAAATCCTTGGGCAAAAAGTCGTGCAGAGACATATTGGTGGGCTAATAGGGTCGGGTTTTGATAGAAACGCAATGCCTCGAGTCTGTTGAAGCCATATAAGTTATCATAGTGGTATAAATAGACGCATAACGTGCTATAGGCCTTGAAATATCGATGTCCGTAATATTCAAAATAATTGATTTTAGACGCTCTTTTTGTCCGATTTCAAACGTGGACCCTAGTTATTTGTCTAATTCGTTTTCAATCAATCAGCAACCTAAACTTTGTTTTTACAAGGGAAAATTCATTGAATTACCAATGCTAGCTCGATCTGGGACACCCTTGACCGAGCCCGATGGAGCAAAGGGGGTAAAAAGGGGGGCGGGGCAATTTTGCACACACATTCTTTAAAAAAATCGTAGGTTTCCTTTTTGAAATTAAAGTTAAGTTATTTTACATTTAATATAGGAAATTATTTATCCAACTCCGGCAGTGAGATTCGAACTCTCAATCTTAGCGCCTTGGGATAGATCAGCGTACCCTTGCGCCACTGGCATTGTAGTGAATTTATCGAAATTTAAGTACTTAAGTCTACTACTACGAAAGAAATGAAAAAACAAAAATAAAATAAAGATTCTCACCCAGTTTGTTTTCTTTTTGGAATTATGTGTTCAGATGATAATTTTTTGTTGCCAAATGCATGATTTTTACGCAAATCTAGGAGGAATCCACTTTTTAAACTGTCATTTTTTCATTGAAATATACATGTGTCTTCATTCAAACAAAAGTGTTTTCAACTTTAGTATACCGCAACACTTACGAAACCATGTTTTGTTACATCTTTTTCAACTTTGCCATAAAAATTCAGAATATTTTAGCGGTTTTTGTCTCTTTTCTCATAATATCTTTAAGAAATGACTTCAGATTTTTAGCGTAATTCAAGTTTGTGATTGCGCTGCTACACTAAAAATTACATTTGCAACTAGTGTACAAGTTAGAACTATCAGTGTAATACTATTCTTCAAAAATTCACTGCACAGTTATTGAAAAAAGACATAAATCCTCTTAAAAGAGCAGTTTTCTTTGCACTTCTTTTTGAGAATGTCCCTCAAAATTCGAAAAAAAATAAATGCTTTTTACAGAAAAATTATACATCAGTAAGGGTAAGGGGCGACTTGTTTATTAACTAATAATGATAGAGGTTTGATGCACATTAAATCGCTTAGATGGTTATCTGAGGATTAATTTGAGCCCTTAACCACATCTGTACGTCAGCAAATTGCGATTAAACATGTCTAAATGTCCCCAAAAAATCTTGAAATTGGTTTCATCGGTAAGCTGTACCGGTGTGAAAGGGAGAGGGTTAAATAAACAATATTCATTTGACAATTTTGGCTAGATTCGATTTTCTATTTGTAGAGATATTTTCTAGTTTGAAAAATGCAACTTATCAATTTCCATTTTATCATTTAGTTGTATTAAAAATGCATAAATTTAAACATGTTATTTATTAAACTGTTAATTATTTCAAGTTCATTTGTTTAGGCTAATTTTTGTTTGTATTTAAGCGATTGCATTGATGTATTGTGTTGCTGCTTTAATCATCAATTTCAGTATTTTCTTCATTTGTGTATATGAACGATCGGTTAAAATTTACATTTGATCTGATGGCTCCGTTCGTAGCTAACAAAAAAATTACCATTAAGTTGGTACTTTTTTTTTGACTATCGAAATTACTGATTATAAATAACATCAGTATTTTGTACTAACCTTTGAAAAATATAAAACCGTCATCACTATACAGCCACCCGCCATATTTCAATTGAAAGGTTTCGACAAATCAATAAAAATGTATCGATCACTTTCATAAAGGTATTTAATACCTCATTTGGTAATTTATATAGTTCACTGAGTAGTCATTTATATTAAATTTTAAAACATAATGCATTTCATGGCTTATTACCAAAATCAGTAGATGAGATACACTCTGTCATTTTGAAATACCCCAACTTTAATCTTATAGATTAATTTCAAAATTAACAAAGAGTGTTCATGTGTTACACATGTAAATGATGTTTATCGTTATACTGTACCAAAAATCTTAAGATACCCTCTTTATAATACGTCAGCTGAATATTTGAATATAATACACGTTCTGAATTTTAAACATACAGTTGTATTGTTCATACTGTTTAAAAATATAAAACTATGTTTATCAAGTTAGTTTTAATTTTAATCAACAATAATTGATTTATTTGTTGTATTTACTGTGTTCATTTTAGTTATTCAATCACAGCTTGTCCTTATCCTGAATGTTGGAATAAATTCAAATCTAAAACAAAACTTTATTAAAAAAGATTACCATTCACAGTATTTCAAGCTATGCATACATGAGAAAGGAAACAAGTACAAATGTAGATCCAGATAGCTACTATGTTATTTTGAAGTCTATTGCTAATTTGTTTTTAATTTTTTTTATCTATTTAGTTTCGATAAAATTAAATTGATGATTTTCTAATATTCTTAAAAAAAGATATTTAATGGAATAAATGCTAATACGTGTCTTTAGATAAACAATAGTCATTTGCCAATTTCGGCTAGATTAACTGCTATTCATTTCCAGTTCAATTGTTAAGACCAATTGTTGTTTTTACTTAAACAGTTTAACCATAAAGTTGGTACTGCTTTTGTGACTATCAAAATTTCTAATTTTCCAAGTTTTGATGTGTCGCACTATTTCTATTTTGTTCAGACGGCAATTTTTGCATTTCCATTATTAATTTCGTTTAGAGGAATGAAGTCACTTTGTATCCAGTAGTGGATACATCATACATGTACAAGCGACTTTTTATTAGATTTGTTGAACTCATAATCACAGATTATTTGCTTTCTTATAACGATAGAGTTTTTCATTTTTTTGTTTTTATTACAAGAATTATAATCAAACTTACATGTATTAATACCTACATAAATATTAGAAATATCTTCAGTTATATATCATTATATATTAATGCATTTGGATATCGTTGTTAAAGTTCATTATCAAATTAATTAGATTTTTTTCCGATTTTGTAGAATAGTTTTGGGATCAATCTCAAATTATTTGTTTATGATTATTGAAATCTTGAGACCAATCTTTTCTTAAGAGATGGTAAGTAGCTTTTGATGTCGTTGAAGCCCTCCATAATTACAATATGCTATCAAACTTATATATTCTATCTCTTTCATTTTAACCATCGCATACAAAAATCAAGATTTGACTCTCTAGTTCAAATATATTTAAATTCATAATAAATTAACGTTCGCTAACAAATAAATTATGGTGTATTGAAGGTTTTTACTATACAAATTTTTCTGATTTTTTAGAATAGTTTTGGGATCATTCTTCAATTATTTGTTTATCATTGTTGCAATTGTGACACCCATCTTTTCTTGAGAGATGACAAGTAACTATTGATTTCGTTGAAGCCCTCCATGATTACAATATGCTATCAAACTTATATATTCTATCTCTTTCATTTTTACCATCTCATACAAAAATCAAGATTTGACTCTCTAGATCAAATATATTTAAATTCATAATAAATTAACGTTCGCTAACAAATAAATTATGGTGTATTGAAGGTTTTTACTATACAAAATTTTCTGATTTTTTAGAATAGTTTTGGGATCATTCTTCAATTATTTGTTTATCATTGTTGCAATTGTGACACCCATCTTTTCTTGAGAGATGACAAGTAACTATTGATTTCGTTGAAGCCCTCCATGATTACAATATGCTATCAAACTTATATATTCTATCTCTTTCATTTTTACCATCTCATACAAAAATCAAGATTTGACTCTCTAGATCAAATATATTTAAATTCATAATAAATTAACGTTCGCTAACAAATAAATTATGGTGTATTGAAGGTTTTTACTATACAAAATTTTCTGATTTTTTAGAATAGTTTTGGGATCATTCTTCAATTATTTGTTTATCATTGTTGCAATTGTGACACCCATCTTTTCTTTAGAGATGAAAAGTAGCTATAGATTTCGTTGAAGCCCTCCATGATTAAAATATGCTATCAAACTTATATATTCTATCTCTTTCATTTTTACCATCTCATAAAAAATCAAGATTTGACTCTCTAGATCAAATATATTTAGATTCATAAAAAATTAACGTTCGCTAACAAATAAATTATGGTGTATTGAGGGTTTTGACTATACGAATTTTTCCTAAGTTTTTTTTTTATGTATGTTGTGTTTCACAATATGATTTAGTGTGTGCTACAGACTTATATAGTAACCCAATTTAGCTTCTCACAATCTTTTTTTATTAATGCAAAAATATATTCCTAGCACTTTACGTGTATAACCTCAAATATGTGTCATTTACTTTATCTCTATAATGTTCGAGATTACCAATCCAATCTTTCCCTCTGTTTGGTTTGTATTTAAAAAATAATTGGTGCAAGCTATACTTTATTGTAGGTTTAACATGAGAAAGCATTATATTCGTGATTATTTTTCCCGAGCGATAGTGAGGGCTAAAATAACAAGAATATAATGCCTACCCATGTTAATACTACAATAAAGTATAACTTGCATAATTATTTCGATTCTGATTAGGAGAATGAAGGTAATTTTTTTGTCCAATGTGTATAAGTAAAGAGCGATTGTGTAGGCTCTTCCACGAACTTCCCTTTTTTGTTTGGAAAAAAAGCAAACGACTGGCAATGTGATTTTAAGAGGGATGAGTTTTGAACAGGTATCATGAACCGTTGTCGTATCTAGGTCAAATATGTCAATTTCGAATTGCAGCACATGACAGCCATAATGAATGAATAAGTCTCGCCTTTTCCCTAAAAAAGTTCATCGAAGGTACCAAGACCTTGTTGATAATTATTCCGTATAAACTGCACAAATAATACATGATGGTCTTGATGTATAGATTCTGCGTACTGATGTTGTTTATCATCTTAAAACGTTTTATATTGTTCTTTCATTTGTCTGTGTTCTTTTAATAATATTACTTTTACTGTTTGTTTGTTTAATGTGATATCCATTTAACATGGCTAGGTATTTATACATCCCGTCAATTTGTTTGTATTATCTTTCATTTTTTGCTGGTGTGTTTTGTATATGCGACTTTTTGTGTTTATTTGGTTCTTATAACGTAACTCCGTACTTAAAAATAAATTAAATGCATACCAATTTGATAAAAATCATTATTCTGCTGTAATTAATATACGCATGTACAAACAAACTTTATTTGATTTAGAGCATGGGTTTATTCACAAAGCGAAAGAAGCACGTGATATTAGAACGAGTTGTAGTAAATACAAAACATTTCAATACATGTAAATATGTAGAGACATAATATTTCTAGCAACTTAATGGAGGTCTGTAGCTGCCGATAGTCCTTTATTAATTCATATGTCATTGTCCTTTTGTTTAGTTTCTTGTCTTCTCTGACATCGGACTCGGTCTCTTTTTAAACTGAGTTTAACTGTGAGTATTGTCGTGTGTTTGTTTTTTTCTAGATTGAGTAGAGGTATAGGGAAATTTTCGCTGTATTGTAGAACCATTGGTTGCCCTCGGCTGTTCTCTGATCTTTGTCGGGTTTTGTCCCTTTGACACATTTTTCATTTCCATTTCTGTTCATATTTCTCTAATCGATTTTAGTAATCAAGTTGTAATTTTACCGACTTTACGAAAAGAAGATGAAAAGCACGCGCTTCCCAGCCGGAAGCCTCTAAAGGCTCCAAAAGGGGCAGACATTTATCTGTTGTTTCATATACAACTATAAATTATTGTATACAATGTTATAGAGAATAAAACATAATATTCCATTTTAATGTGTCATTTATGAAGGTTTGATTGAAATCAAAATATTCTTTTAAAGTATGAAACATTATAATATTATCTAATTATCAAACTTTTAGAAAATCCAAATATAAAATAAATCCTTCTACCATACACTCATCCGTGTAATCCATCACATCTTAATTTTGGCGTGGATCAAATCATTTTTTTTTTCTCTCAAAGAGTCTGTGTATGAAAGTATTGTATAATCCATGTGTAATAAGATTCAGTAAAAAGACAAACAGTAGTTCACAATCTGAAGACAGAGTAACAGGAACTTAAACAAATGCTAGGACTAATCTTCAGTGCTTTGGCAGATCCTGCTACACATGTCGTACCCATCGTGTTGCTGATGTAAGTACTTATTCAGTAATAGGAAAAGAAGACTCCACCTTGTTTATGTGAATATCATAAAATCTGATTATATGACATGTATGACACTCTTTGATATTAAAATAAAGAGGTTAAATGTTTCATTGTTTAAATAATGTGAGCAGGTAGTTTAAATATGTGTCAGTGCACCATTCATTTATGACATCCGAAGAACTAGTACAATTGATCATCTGTTTTAATCGAGATTATCTGATTTTTAAATGTAGTAATGACAAGATTAACCTCTGATTTTTTAAAGATTGCTAAATATCCATAAAAATCACATTAATATATTTTGATAATTCTAATTTGTAAGTACTGCGTGTTGAGGTGAAACAAGTCATCAATAAATTACGCAATTGTTGTTTTTTATTGTGATTAAAATTGTTTTTGAAATGGTGACTGTTGTATCTTTTGACATTTTAGCTATCATGTCTGTTTGTTTTGTTCACGCCTCATTGTCTATGTAATGAAATTTGATGCGACTGTCATACAAGTTATAGGTTAAGCTAGTTATAAAACCAGGTTTGATCCGCTTTTTTTACATAAAAAATTGTCTGTTCCAAGTCAGAAATATGAACGTTGTCATCCATTCGTTTGATGTGATCAAGCTTTTGGTTTTGCCATTTGATTTGATTCGGCGTTCGCTATTTTTTGGAATTTATTTTTTGAAACAATACTATGTGAAATATCAGTATATGTGCTTTCCAATATTTCACTTACATTATTAGGTCTTTCCACTTTTCTGTGGAAAGACCTATTGTTTTTCTTCTGATTACTTTTTTTTTTTTTTTTCTTCCGCCTAATTTTGTTCTTGCGATAAACATTTGTTTCGCAATATGTCGCTTAGATATTTGGTATATGATATCGAACAGTTTATGCGCTTTTGAAATTTACCCTGCGTAAACGAATACTTTTCTTTGTAGGAGTTATCTCCCCAAACACTGTTTTCCTTGTTAGCGCATCTCCTTCGCAACCGTAAAAGATTATGACAAATTTATTTTACAAAATTGCTCGTTATATCCTTCGCATGATTTGTCCTATTTTGACCGAAGCGATATGACCGCTCCATATGAGAGTTATTTCCCCTTATGCATCTGATATAAGTGATATGAATTTCTATCTTATAAATCATAAGTGATAGAGACCTAGGATCTTTTGATTTGAGGTCCTTGGTCCCAAAAAATGAAAATTAGGTCAAGGTCAAAGGTCAAGGTCATATTCTAATATTTGCTTATTTTCACTTATATCCAAAGACTGTATAAGATATCAACAAATTATTTTTACTAAATTGTTAGTTGCGACATGTCGTAAGATGTAAATTTTGATTGCAAGCGTACGTTGAATGTAAAAGGGAGTTTTCTCCCCTCTTGTATTTAAAAATAGGCGTTTGGTGATATAACTCATTAACTAAATATAATAAAGACCGATTTGAGGTCCTTGGTTTATGACCTTGAAATTGATCTCAAGGTCATAGCTTAATTTGACGTTCTAGATTTTGACCTTTGCTTTTATTCTATATGTATACATGATAAAGATATACAACTTTTAGAAAAAGGTATCAAACCATTTAACCTTGTAAAAAACAACCGGAAGTGACCTTTTGTAAACCGGAAATAGCTATTTTTTTGTACTTTATTAATATAAAAGTATATAGAACCAGATATTTTTGGAATCAGTGTCAAGTAAATATTCAAATATAATCGGAAGTAACATTTTTCAAACCGGAAGTAACAAATTATCTACCTTATTTAAAAAAAATGTATGGAAACAATATATTTTTGGAATCAGCTTACTAGGAGCTATCATTTGAAGATTGAAATGACATTTTAAACTTAGTTTCACAACTTTTCATATCAAAATACATTGTTTTGATGGAAAGACCTTCAATTGTTCTCTGAACAATTGGTTTTTAATTTTCCTTATTGTTTTTATCAGGTCTCATGTTTAATATTAAGTTTTATAGTAATATTACAAAACACTTAAAGTAATGCATGTGTACAACATGTACAACGTCGAAATCAGGAAGTTAAACTGCACATTGTCTGTTCGCTATCTATAAAACTATCACGCAATAATTTAAATATCAATGAAGTTAATTGGATTTAAATTTAATTCAATAAAACTAAAAATACAAGTGAGTCATAGCATATTATATGTTAACCTGGGCCTTGAATTTTGAAACAGGGTTACTTTTATTACGAGATATATCGAAGTTATAAGCAGAAACAGTACAAATGCAGTTATTACAAATACCAATCAAAGCGAGTGTATACTTACAGGATCATTAACTTTGCTCAAAAATGGACCAAACATGTAAACTTTGCCAATCGTGTTTGCGAATCAACAAAAACATTGACGCAATTTCATTTTGTCCTTCGTGTGATGAATTTCTTTGTCCTAGTTGTACAGCGGCTCATAGATTAAATAAAATTACATTGACACATGCGTGAGTACTTAATGAATATTAATCGATATCGCATTATTTTTTAAATTTTGATTTGTAAAATTATTTTTTAAGTTCAAATTAGATATGACTGTTAACATGCTCAATGATACAAATAAACTAGCAAAACCAAATGTTGAGAATGTCATCATCTTTCTCCTTCTGTATACCAATGAGATAATTTTTGGTGCAAAGAAAGATAAAAAAAAAAGGTCTTATATATCTGCACGAACAAACAACTCAACCAACTGCAGTTTTTAGATAATAAAATAAAAGATAGTTCATTATTACACAAAGAAAGGTTAATGTCACAATGTCGACAGCATAACGTCGATAAGCCATTTTACCTATGATACCGACTTTTATGGATTTCATAAGTTGATATGAATTGAAATATGCTTGTATTAGACAGAAATTATGTATCAACGAAGCAACAAGAAGTTTGCAAACACTGCACTGATTAAATCAACAGAATATATCATTACATTAGCTTTTAATTCGGTTTCAACCCTTACCCTCTTTCCTACATTTTGCAATTTAAGTATGTAAAAGTTATAAGTTGTCAATGTGTCTATGTATTATGTGTAAAGCACCATTTTTGAAATACAGATGTCATCTTCAAACAAGCTAGGGCATTCATATTTTGTTACGTTGATTTCTACAAAACATTTTTGTTTACTTTGATTTATACTTTTATTCAACTAGATTCATATTACGGTTTACGAGGAAGAACAGAAATTCCTTTTTTAAGTATTTACAACTACCATTGACCTCATTGAAAAATAGAATTTTACGGAATACATAATTATAATAAATAAATTGAATCTAACTTTTTTAAATTTAAAGGGACCATAACGTGAACTATATGATTTTTCTAGTTTTTATGTCATACAATTTCAATTTTCTATCAAATACTATGAAACAATAAATTATGTTGCTGTGAAAGAAGTTTATCTTTGGTATAGGTACAAAATGGCAAACCTTTGGTGTTTTGATATTATATCACTTTTAAAATGTCGTAATTAATACGGTTATGGGTAAAACATCTTAACTATATATTGATGTGTGTTTATTGTTATAATCAAATAAATATATAGGTAGGACAATATGTTATTAATATAATCAAGGTAAACCAGATACAATCAACGTAGAACAAAGGGACTGTGTATCAAGACTTTAAAAAAAAGTTGTAATGTTTATTGGGAGGTCATTTAATTTTAACAATGAAACTACTTGGTGTGCACACGTAAACTGTTTTGAAGCTTTAACCGTTATCAATTAAAACTGGTTCTAAACACACGAAGTCTGGGGGTTCTTGTAAAATATGTTATTTGATATTTCTTCATGTCTTTATATTGTTACCATTATACTGGTATCGTCTTCAATATACAAAACAATTACTACCATCGAATACGTTTATCAAGAGGTAATGAACATTGTTTACCACAATAAAAGAAAACCATATTTTAGTATGCATCAAACAGTATTTTCAGACCTTATTTTATTAAGTCAGTTGAAATTCTACGTTATCATATTTCTGGTTAAATTTATTATATAATTACATATCTTTTTTAATAGATAAGTGGTTAAAGAAGTGATAACGAACGCGAAATCTATCTGTTAAGTTTAATTTTATTTAATTTTGACAACGCTTGGTTTTTTATTATTAAAATATTTTATTTTTATTTTTTTGTTGTTAATTAGTGACCTGTATTTTTTTCCTCTTTGTATGTGTATGAATGTAAATATTTATTTTCGTAGAATTTAAAACATAAGCCAACACTGTTTTTGACTTTTCTCTCCTTGTATCTTAAAGACAGTGAAGGGGATAATAGACAATAAAGTTCTTAAAAACATTGACGTTAACACTTTTCTTTCTATGTAGCTATAATCTGGTAGTTCCACAACTATGTGAGTCCTGCAAAAGAGGCAATTTACACAACAGCACAGCGGCTTGGTGTACTGAGTGCTCAGAACCGTTGTGCGTGGCATGCGCAGACGCACATAAGCGTAACAAGTTTACGTTACAACATGAGGTGATTTTATCTAGTACCGGTTACGAGGTTTGCTGGAATAAAGCTCAAAGTCCTGATTGTAATGAGAAATTTCCACAACGATCTTCATGGTACAAAGAAATGGTACATGAATGTACAGATGTGAAAAACAAAATACATGAATTGGTAGAGCTAACTGAACACAATAACCTAAACCTTAAAGTTCAAGAAAATGAAGTTGTTGATGCAATTGCAGAAGTAAGACAAGAAATCGAGTGTACAGTTTTGAAGCTTGAGTCTGACCTTAAGGGGACGTTATCATCTGAAATAGACAAATGCAAAGGATCGTACGACACCCAGAAAAGAGAACTTCTTGATATTCAAAAATCTTTGGACGAGTTTCTACAACATCTTGCATCTGTAGAAAATTACGATTTTGCAAATAATAAATTTGGACTCAGAGGAAATATGATCAAGGAGTTGTCTACTATCAAAAAGAGATTTGAGACAACTAACGCTAAAATGCAGAAATTCTATATTAAATTAGCAAATACTAAAATCATTCGTATCCAGAAACTTGGATCAATTACCGTTAAAACTGAAGACAATGTGTTAATGCATAATGAAGGCGAAGAACAGGATCACAAACAAAATGCTGAACGCATCAAAGAAAAGAATATCCCGAAAGAGCGCATCAAATCGCATTGCTTAGGTGAGAAACGAGAAATAAAGTGTATTCCAAAAATTAAAAATAGATAGATGGGAAATCCCGATTAAACAGTTGTGAGTTGTAAGTCTTTATGACATTCTTTTGTTTGCTTGTTAGATTTATTTCCAGGTGTTTAATGTGTTAATGATGTAGGCTTTTCTGCTCATATTTGTTATCATTGTTTGCTACTAAACTCCTAACGAGAAGGATTGTACCTGATATTAATATGATGAAGACATAATCTTTCAATCAGTTTGATTCAAGTCTGGAGCTGGCATGTCAGTTAACTGCTCGTAGTCTGTTGTTATTTATATATTATTGTCATTTTGTTTATTCTCTTTGGTTACATCTTTTAACACCAGACTCGGACTTTTCTTCAACTGAATTTTATGTGCGTATTGTTATGCGTTTACTTTTCTACATTGGCTAGTGGTATAGGGGGAGGGTTGAGATAGTTAACCCCGCCGCATTTTTGCGCCTTTCCTAAGTCAGGAGCCTCTGGTCTTTGTTAGTCTTTTTAATTTTTTTCTCGCTGCATTGAAAACCTGTTGCTGTCCTTCTGCTGTTGTCTGTTATATGGTAGGGTTGTTGTCTCTTTGACACATTCCTCATCTCCATTCTCAATTTTATCTTATAGTGTTAACACAGTTTGAATTCGAATATTTCCCCATACATATTTTATGTTTTGTTTAACTCAATAACCTACTATATTAATAGTGAGAGGTCTTGCTTCTTTTTTTTCAAACCATGTTAAATATAGCATTTTTCTTCTGAGAATGCTGTCCCAAAACTAAAATATGACAGTTGTTTCTCATTTATTCAGTTAGTGGACACAGTATAAATTGACTTTGGCAGATATTTTTTCTCCATTTCCTGCATTTTGAAAATAAATTGGAGTTAGAAAGTTTTGTTATACTTTTATACGTATATATAACATTTTTATCTATGTTCACAATCAGATACTTCTAGAATATAAAGATAAATTTTATAACAAATGAATGCAAACATATCAGTGGATGATTCTACCATATGACAATGACTCAAAATATATCCATCCCTTTATAGAAATATAATTTTTAATTTCAGATCCAAAATCTGCATTAACAGAACCTAAAACAAAAACCTCGACCGGTATGTATAAATTTCACAACAAACACGTTATACCATAATGACTAATGTAAGGAACCACTTTTAAGGCATAAGACACAGCCAGGGGGGAGGTCATGACGTCGCTAAAGTAAAATGTTATTATTCGCCATGTCAAATACTGAAATGTCGAGAAAAGATGCATTTTCGACAGATTTTATTCATTAGTTGAATAAATGAATGTATTGACTATTTTCTATAAATGACTTGCTTATATATGAAGATAAGTTATGAAGAAATCATTAATGATATGTTTTCTAATTGGATAAATGCATGAAATATACAGGCATGAATCCTTAAAAAACGAGTTGAAAGAACATACAAGATTATTGTATATCTATGTTGAGACGATATTGGATATGTTCTTATAAAACTCAGCTAGCGATTATCTTCTAAAACAAAAAAAAAGTTAGGTGTGTCTGGTCACAGTATAGAAATATCCCAGGAATAAATTGTTTACGTATATATGTTTCGAACCCTTAAAGTTCCTAGTAAAAGTATGCCAAAAATTTGTTTTTCGGAAACACTTCGTATATTCGACTGTATTAATGGAAAACGACAGTCATATTCCTATCTTGGTACAGTCTTTTTCCGAAAAACATGTGTAAGCTAATCGTTCTATTTACAATAGCCTCATTTAAAATAAAATAAAAACGCTACCATCCTTATTACATTTATTAATATTCATCTACAATATTGTTTATAAATGCTGTTAACATGTTTTTGGATTAATTTGCACTTCTCATAAGTGCAAATTGGAACCACACTTTTTTTTGTCCTAGAATCATCAAATTTGGCAATAATGTACCTCTGGGGATAAATAACACAATACAAAAAAGAATTTGATGTGGCTCGCCCGGTTCGGCAACTGGAGTGAAAACAGTGACAAAATCCTGTAGGATTTTTAAATATCCTATGGGAGAAAAAAATATCCTACGGGATTTTGTCACTGTTTTCACTCCAGTTGCCGAACTGGGCGAGCCACACCAATTTTTTTTTGTATTGTGTTATTTATCCCCAGAGGTACATTATTGCCAAATTTGATGATTCTAGGACAAAAAAAAGTGTGGTTCCAATTTGCACTTATGAGAAGTGCAAATTAATCCAAGAACATGTTTGTTAATAATGTGGAAAATATATCAGCTAAAATACTTACATTTCTGTTTTGCAGAATCGAATAATATCCCATAGTTTATTGCAAAGTTTTTTTTTATCTTTGAAAGTTCCTACATGTAGATCTGTATTTTTGAATCGTATTCTTTTGTTCAGTAAAATACCAGAGAATAATGCATTTCAAACTATTTTTTATCAATGTAGGATGGTTTCCTGATATTAAAAGATCATCCCTTGATCGGTTTGAAAAGACTGTTTATTCAGGGCGAGTTTGGAAGGGTAAGCTAAAAACGAACAATTGAAAATGTGATACAGTTCAAATTGAAATGAATGTCTATCTAGCATAATATGTATAAATATAAATGTTCGTACAATTAATAAAAGTGATTAATCTGCAATTGGAACATACAAATACCAGGTATGTATACAATAGGGATAATTACTCACCAAACAATGTCAACTGTTTTACCTTTATACATGTCATATGTATAACACAAATGTTTATGCAATGTCTTATTTAAGTCTGCTTATAATATATGTAATCTGATCACAAGAAAGTTTGCATCAAAATGTAAAGTCACATAATAGACCCTCAGTTGTAAAGACTGTATTACATGCAAAGTCATATACTTAAAACTAAATCATTGGATCCACCAACCACGTAGCGGCTCGCATTGTATTTTTTCTTGAAATCTATTTTTGTATTGTTTGTTTTGCATTTAATATGTATTTCCAATACAATTTGATATTTGAAAAAGAAACAAACAACATTTTGACCTCTGATTATTTGCAGCAACGTTTCAAGGTTCTACAATAGCCGTGAAGAAAAACGTTGATAATAACCCGTTGTCCTTTTTAAAGGAAGCTCACATATTAAAGGGGACATCTCATGAGAACGTAATTAAAATGATAGGAGTCAGCACAGAGCACCACCCAGTATCTCTAGTTATGGAATATCTTACGGAATATACCTTAAAACAGATTTTATTAGATGATCATACATCAATGGACACATCTATGAAGAATATGACTGAAATGACATCTAAGGTGACAATGTTCTATTCCAAAACAAATAATGTTTTGACGAGTCTTTTCAATTTTACCTTTTTCTTCATACTACTCAATAGATAAACCATATATGTCAAGACTTAGGTAGTTGACGCTTTTAACTTTTAATAAATCGCAGTATCGGTTATCTTTCCATGTAGTTAATAAGGATTTTGAAGCTATTTTTACATTTCATGATTAGCTTAAAAAGAAAAAAAATCAATTATAACCTCCATTTTGTTGCCTTCTTCTAGAGCTCCTATATGACTTCTAAAAAAAAAGACCATGCCTGATTATTTAATGATATAAAAACACAACGTTCTCAAAAAAGTTGAAAAAAAAAGATACATTTGTTTTCAGTATCGTCTAAATCTCACGAGAGGAACAAATACAACCTCTATACATATATCATGCATTACGATTTTTTTCCATTCTGATTAGTTCAATTTTAAATACTTGAACAGCTCAGTAAGACTCAGGTTTACATTTCTCAAATTAATCTGCCTCGATGCAAGAAATATCGCTACACATTCGATCATTTTAATTCAATGGTTAAATGTATATGTAAACTAGTAAGAAACTACAATAAGTCTATGCTCATAGTCTGTCCGATCAAAAACAATAGCCGAAATGTAACAGTTTTTGGGGTTAATGTAAAAGCTACCTTGTTTAATAATATTTAACATAGTTAACCGTATGTATGTATTCGTTCACGACGAAATATAAAGTTTATCAATATAAAAAAAAACTGTACGTTGAGTTTAAATTTTGTATATTTTAGATTGCTAAAGGAATGGATTTTCTAGGAACAAGGGAGATTATCCATTCCGATTTGAGAGCAGACAATATATTATTTGGATCTAATTGGACCCCGAAAGTTTGTGGGTTTAAGTTTGCGCATATGACAAACGACCATACAATAGATCCCAAACGAAGACGTGAGTAACATCTTAACTAGCTTGAATATGCAAATGCAAAAGTCTGAAAACATTGATATTAAACGTCTAGATCTAACATAGCTTTGTGTAAATAACGGCAACATTTTGACTGATATTCAGATCTGATATATCGGTATAGAAGAAACCAATCAAAGTGTAGTTTGGTGCTGAACCCGTCGCATACTTTGCATGCATTTTCTGTCATGGTGTCGTTATCAGGAATATGACACCAAATCGGTGGAATTAAGATTAGACAACGATTCTTGTTTCTGTAAATCAAACCATTGAAGCAGAGGAACAAGATAAAGAAAGATTTGCTAATCCAGTAATAATAGTTTTAAAAACTACTGCTTCCTGGATCAATATAAACTGACAGCAATGAAAATGCTAAAAGTGCGTAAATCGGCTTTAACATTAATCAATCAATCAAAACGTTATTTAATACGATTAAGAGCTAATGATACTGATCAAAATTTGGATATTACGCCATTACATTAACATCAAATTAATTTTAAAAACTTAGATTTAGTTAGTGTCATTGGTTTTATTTTTTGGGGATAGATAAGCAATGGTATTTTCTTAGATTTTTTCATTCAAGATGTTGCCACAGTCTATATACCTCCAGATAGAAAATGTGCAACTCGTCAGTCATTTAAAGGCAGGTTCACGTTAATTCATCTAACGGATAATAATGACTCCCTTTTAGTTAAATGCCAAAGATAAATAATAGTCTAGGTTTAGCTGCTGTAGTTCTAGTTTACAGAATCAAACAGCCTAGTTATTAATGGTAAACACTTAGAAATTGGATAGCCATGTATTGGCACACTAGTCAAAAACTTTCCACAAAATATTAAAAAAGAGTAAGATTTGATTTTTGCTTTTATTTATAGAATATAATATTTATACATAGCTTTTGCGTTAGATCTATAACTTCCTAAGTTGATTGAAAAACAAATAGAGATAGAATTATCTTTACCTAAGTTATCAATAGAAAAAAACAATTAAAAATGTTATTAAACTACACGTAGGCACTATACCTCCGGTAAGATGGTTGGCACAAGAGATAATCGAAGGGGAAAAAGCAACCACCAAATCTGATGTGTGGTCTTTTGGAATACTATTAATGGAAGTGTTTGGACACTGCCAAATACCTTATGAAGGTAAAGTTTACAGATATCAAATAATAATGTTTCTGACACATACGTAATTTTTTTAAGGAAATTGTTTTTTATTCACATTCTTTGTATATAATTTACAATTTACAATATGAACACTCAGAAATATCCGACACTCGCCAAATTTACTTTAGGGAAACTCAAGATAGATATAAAAAAAAAAAAAAATTCAACAGAATGTTTTGTACGCAAGACCTCGTTTCGTCTTTCTGTGACTCATCAGTGTAACTCGAAGTAAAATGGCATGTGCGATTTGATTACTCCAATACACTGGTCTTTAACAACGAAGTGTTTTCAACTAGCAAAACAAATGTTCTATCAAAAATGTGTACTTAAGCGTAGCTTATTTGTAAAATATTACACCATTGGTTACTAAGAAAAAAAAGTACCAATATAATTAAACATAATTATGTCTCGATCTAAACAATGTTTAATTGTACGATTCTTTTTTAAGACTTGAAAGATCCAGAGGTATTTAACAGAATAAAAAGGGACTTAAGGCACATACGACCTGATTGTTGTCCTGAAGCTATTTATGATCATGCCATAGATTGCTGGTCTAAAGACCCGGATTCTCGAATAACATTTGAGTATATATCTCACTTTTTCGGTGACTACGAAATTTGCACAGAACATGGATATGATGAAGTGGACGATCTGGAAGATGACGATTACATGAATCAATGACTGGTCAATTTCAATGCACCTGTGTTGTTTACTCTTGATAAAATGATTAACTGATTTTACATTCATAGTTTAAACATAAAAAGGAGATTACTTTGTGTTTACAATACACTTATTTGGACATTATTCTTCCAATAATGATCTGGGGTGCTTTTAAAGAGATTCGAAAAACCAAAGGGACAATCTGCATGCATATATATTCATTATATAATTAGAGCAGTCCATTCTATTATATGATAAAAGTTGAAGTCTGTAGTTGCCTTGTAATGAAACAATATCATAAATCGACGTAAACAATTGCAAACAATGGTTCCTACCGATAATAGCATATATTCATCATTTTTTTCTTCTGTACTCTTATTACTTTCTTTTTTCTTCAATTTTCCGTCTTTTGGTCCATATTTAAATATGTATATGCTAAATAGATGTACCATTCTAAACATGCATGCTCATACATGTATTTTTGTATTATATTGCTATAAATGTTAAATGGAGAAGACCTCATATGTTTGTTTGGCTTGTTTCTTATCCAATTTGTACTTGATCAAATAAAATATGTTTAAACTAATTTGTTATGTAAAAACTATTTGTCTGTCCAAAGTCTGCAACTCGGTTGTTGTCAATTTTGCTGTTTTCAATAATTTATTTTTTACATAAAATAGGCTGTTTTGAATTGTTGAACATGTGTAATTTCGGGGCATTTAAAAGCTTACTATGTAGTATAAGCTTTGCTCATTATTGAAGGCAATACAATGACCTATAGTTATAAATTTCTGTGTCTAGTTGTCAAGGCGAGTGACATTTTTCACAAAGCATCTTAGTTAACGACTTGAATACAACCACCTAACACACGGATGTACTGTATATCATTTATTATTATCTGAACGCGGACACGACAACCACTGTGTGGGCAGTTTGAGAGCCTTGCACTAACTCAATAAAGAGGAACCCAATGCTTATAAAAACTTCCTCATAGTTGATTTATGATATGTTTTGTTGCTCCTTTTTGTAAATAACACCACAAAATGAGATTTGTCACTGGGTTAGTACTTATGTTAGATAGCAATATACAAGAACTTTACAATCCCCATTTCCTTGCTTTCTTACAAATAAGGCGTACTGTTTGTCAAATATATGTGCATAAGTATGTAATCAGTTTTGATATCCAGTAGTTGAATGGTTAAAGATATTTTTTTTCTTTTTGCTGTATGGCAACAACCTCTATGTATTTGCCAAATAAAATATTGCAAAAAGAGGGCAAAGATGTTGCATATTTGACCCAAAGTAGAATTGCAATCCCCTGGATTGATACCTTTTCTAAAATACTTTACAATTTTACATATATCTATCAAGAGAGATCAAGAGTGCATTTCTTTCTAACCAAAGTTTGGTAAACGTTGTGTGCCGTTTGTTATAGTTTGTTTAACGTAACAGAAGTAGAAACAAATGCATCGTTTGTTTAGAGGGGATTGAAATTTTGTGTAATTTTAGACACTGTTTTGAGTTGTGACAAGCAAGAACACGTTTAGATAATTGATTTAATGTTAAAGTTAAAACAAAATGCATGGTTTGAAATAACAAACGACGAACGGCAAACTGTAGACGCATTTCCAGCCAGTGTATAGTTTGTCAGTTTATGCAAAAAAAGTATGTTCGAAACAAATGATCAAAACTTGTGCTCGCTGAACAGTTTGTATCGATACTGGTAGAAAGAATTCGCACCAAATACAAATATGTTTGTCTTTCGTCTCATTTTTGTGTGAAATAACGTCAAAAAGATCGAATGAAAAAAAAATGACTGTAAGGTGACCTATCATAGTTGTTATTGATCATTTCTGTGTATTTGGTGTTCTGTGAAGAGCTATCTCATTGGCATTTGTATCACATCTTCTTTTTTATGCTACAAACATTTCTGGACAAACGGAAAATACGGACAGACAAATCAGAAAATAGCCCATAAAACAGGTAAAATATAATCTTGATGTTCTTATAAACCAACTTTGAAAGATAACTTAGTCACCAGTCGTCTAACAATAAATATTATTGCACAATTACTTTAATATTTGAAAAATCCGCCGGTAACAAAATTGCAGGATTTGTTTCCCTTCCGGAACATCTGAGACCATTCCAGGAGAAAACTGCGAAGCGTGTTATATAGTTAAGTTTTTATATAAATTCAGCCATGATTGACGATTAGAAAATTTCACGAGTCGAGCAGTCTTAAGATCTGATGGAAACTTTTTTTACCCTGAGGACGCACTGGTCCAATTTTCCATAAACAAGAGGCAGTCTAATCAAGACATACGAAGGAGATTGTTTTCGAAATCGATCTATGGAGTTTGAAGGTAACCGCAAGTTGCATTTTTTTCAATTCTCTTAGCCTATACGCAAAATTGAACCAAGAGATATGAATTAGTGGAGTTTCCTGTTTCTACCCATTCAGTCTTTTATCAATCCATAAGATGCTTTTTTGTTGAAATCTACATACGTTATTTCATTGTTCTTGGTACTTCCGGATCTTGATGGTTTTTAGCCTTTAAGATGGCTGGGTGGTAGAAATATGAAATATAGGATTTTTATATTTTTTGAAAAACAAATGAAATTAAATTTTAAAATATGGGTCACCATTTATTATATTATTTATGTTAGGGTGATTGTAAATTGTTTTCCGAGTTATTTGGTCAAGATAACTTAGGAAATGATAGGAAATTGAATGCAAATAAGGTTCATTGGAGATGTTCAAAACACAAAACTTAATATACAACATGTATGCTCAATCCCAATATCATAACCGAATTGTTAAATATGTATAGAATCATTCTGTCAACGCTGTGCTAACTAGACCATTCAAACTCCACATTTGAATCATAATTATTAGAACAGTTCAACCTTTAAAAAAATGTGGAACGCGGTCTATTCTATGATGAGATTAATCATGTTAACTCTATAAACATAAACTTGTTTTACTTGCAGTACATTAATTTGTCAAATCCCAATTGTTTTTATTGCAGGAGAAATTAAACAAACAATAGTCAGTTTTTCCCTTATAACTCTTTTACACTTTACCATTTGCAATGTTTAAGACAATGTGTTGCACACACTCACAGTTTGTGTTACGATACTGTACGGTGACAAAACGATATCATTAAAGAGAAGAATTTGTGGTAACGTTACAGAAGACATCAGTAAGGTCGCCGAATATTTGTTAGTTTCCTGCTCAAAATGAAATTTTCAGAGAATAAAGATTGAAAACAAGCACGGTTACTCACAACTTTCTGTTCACCAATGGATTCGTCGTTCATTTTAGGATCGTGTCGATTGTTCTTTTAAATTCTTTAGACCAACGAAATAGGAAAACAAAATATGCCGTTTTTGAATGTTTTTTTCCCTATATTTTCTTTGTATTTCTAGTGTATTTTGTTGTTAATTTCATCAACATGTATCTGCGAAACGGTTACCCCCTTCTTTCCTTATAATTTCTGAAGTATTTTTACAAGGAGACTCCACATGTAGAATTCAAAAATAATATGTGAAGTAGTTAATTACGTACACCTCGTCTTACGACAAGTGTAGGCATGTGTCAATGAATGTTTTACCCCGTTAAGAAGTAACATATGCGTACCAGAATGAAAATAAACAAGAAACATTGAATGCAGGTTGGTTCTGTGCAATTTATTTCCTTACAAAAACTACGGAAATGGGCCGCCGAAAATTATTTTGATTCATAATAAACGAAACGGGAACTTATGATTGGAGTTTTTGAAGAAAAAAAACACAATGGAAGACTACTTCATCTTTCTGGGAATATATCAGTAATCAGTACTTACCGTTCTATATATTTTGTGGTGCTAACAGATCTTAAAAAAGAAAAAAATAGCAATTTTACCCGCAAGTGGCGTTCTACATGGTGATTTATGCAGTCGCAATTTCAAATAGTTATCAATTGGAATCATAATCCCATAACGACATATTGAAATTACGGTAAAGAAATTTAAGTAAACTCCACATCACAATAAACAAAATATGTCCGGAAGCGAAAGACAACTACATGATCAAGGAAAAGTAACGAATGGTCAAACAACAGTTCAAAGAAGATGACCCAACCGAAATATAAATCACGTGAGAGGTAAAGTGTTCTATATGAGCATTTTTAGTGTTTCATTTTTCAATTTCTTATAGAATTGAAGTTAATCCGAATAGGTATTCCTAACATTCCGGGTAGTATTAAAATATGAAGAATCTTGTTAGGAATAATCATGTTGAAAAGTTTGACATTTTGATAGCTACAGATGGGTGCACTCCTAACCTGTACAGCAAGTTAACTTGATAACCAGTCATTTGGACTGGTCAAAGTTAACCTGTGACCGAATATAGGACTGCTCTGACCAGTCCTAGGACCAAAATCTAGTTAACTTGAAAAGCGGACTTGGACCTAGGACTG
Organism: Mytilus edulis; assembly: GCF_963676685.1. Taxonomy (NCBI): domain Eukaryota; kingdom Metazoa; phylum Mollusca; class Bivalvia; order Mytilida; family Mytilidae; genus Mytilus; species Mytilus edulis. The sequence goes on along the minus strand of NC_092354.1, from coordinate 62,414,104 downwards.
TTTTTATGTCTGCCAAAAAGTTAACTTGGAAACAGGTCCGCTATTGATATTAGTTAACTTCGAACCAGTCCTGTCATAAGTTAACATAAGTTAACTTCGGAACCAGTCCTGTCATAAAGTTAACATAAGTTAACTTGGAAACCGGTCCTGCCACAAAGTTAACTTCTGCTTGAACAAATCCGATCAAAACCAGACCTGTTCCAAGTTAACTTTTGACTGGTCTGCTCAACACTAAGTTAACTTGTAACCAGGACCGCTCTTCGTTGATTTAAAAAAAAATAATTTTAATATCTTTGTTTCGTAGAATAAACATCGAAAATAAAGTAATCTGAAAATTAATACTTCCGTTTTATGAACAGGATTAAACACAAATAATTGATAATAAGTACGCACAGAACGTAACACAAATTTATCTGTGATCTGACAATCTATCTATTATAAAAACGATCTCGGTTACAATGATAACAGGCACTGAATATATATATATATTCCGAGATCAAATTCAATCATATTATGTATATTTTTTAAAAGAAGTATATTTGATGTTAGGTGTATACGTCCTTGTTAGTTATACATCCTTGAACTATGCAGCCACAATCAGCAATAGTTTAATTCATTTAAACATTTGTTAAATAATGACTACAAATTTTTGTTCGCCTAAATTAAGGGTACCAGCATGTCCTCTTTTTACTCAAAATACTGATACGTAACAAAATTTCAGTAGTTTTGATGCCTCCAGTTGACTTGTACAACAAAATTATTTGACCGCATCAACCAAAACTGACCATATATGCACTTTAATTTGTAAATCTATATACCCGCATAGTAAATCAGCCATATTTTTTATCTCAGGATTCAATGTATAATACAATCATGACAATGGACAGCAAAATTGCAATATAATAACAAAAAATTTGGTTCGCATAAATTTAGGATACCAGCATGTCCTCATTTTATTCAAAATATTGATACGTAACAAAATTTCAGTAGTTTTGATACCTCCAGCTGACTTGTACAACAAAATTATTTGACCGCATTACCAAAACTGACCATATGTGAACTTTAAATTGTAAATCTATATACCAGCATAGTAAATCAGCCTTATTTTTAATGTCAGGATTCAATGTATAATACAATCATGACAATGGACAGCAATATTGCAATATAATAACAACAAATTTTTGTTCGCCTAAATTAAGGGTGCCAGCATGTCCTCTTTTTACTTAAAATACTGATACGTAACAAAATTTCAGTAGTTTTGATGCCTCCAGTTGACTTGTACAACAAAATTATTTGACCGCATCCACCAAAACTGACCATATATGCACTTTAATTTGTAAACCTATATACCCGCATAGTAAATCAGCCATATTTTTTATGTCAGGATTCAATGTATAATACAATCATGACAATAGACAGCAATATTGCAATATAATAACAACAAATTTTTGTTCGCCTAAATTAAGGGTACCAGCATGTCCTCTTTTTACTTAAAATACTGATACGTAACAAAATTTCAGTAGTTTTGATACCTCCAGTTGACTTGTACAACAAAATTATTTGACCGCATCCACCACAACTGACCATATGTGCACTTTAATTTGTAAATCTATATACCCGCATAGTTAATCAGCCATATTTTTTATGTCAGGATTCAATGTATAATACAATCATGACAATGGACAGCAAAATTGCAATATAATAACAAAAAATATGGTTCGCATAAATTTAGGATACCAGCATGTCCTCATTTTATTCAAAATATTGATACGTAACAAAATTTCAGTAGTTTTGATACCTCCAGCTGACTTGTACAACAAAATTATTTGACCGCATTACCAAAACTGACCATATGTGAACTTTAAATTGTAAATCTATATACCAGCATAGTAAATCAGCCTTATTTTTAATGTCAGGATTCAATGTATAATACAATCATGACAATGGACAGCAATATTGCAATATAATAACAACAAATTTTTGTTCGCCTAAATTAAGGGTGCCAGCATGTCCTCTTTTTACTTAAAATACTGATACGTAACAAAATTTCAGTAGTTTTGATGCCTCCAGTTGACTTGTACAACAAAATTATTTGACCGCATCCACCAAAACTGACCATATATGCACTTTAATTTGTAAATCTATATACCCGCATAGATAAATCAGCCATATTTTTTATGTCAGGATTCAATGTATAATACAATCATGACAATGGACAGCAATATTGCAATATAATAACAACAAATTTTTGTTCGCCTACATTAAGGGTACCAGCATGTCCTCTTTTTACTTAAAATACTGATACGTAACAAAATTTCAGTAGTTTTGATACCTCCAGTTGACTTGTACAACAAAATTATTTGACCGCATCCACCAAAACTGACCATATGTGCACTTTAATTTGTAAATCTATATACCCGCATAGTTAATCAGCCATATTTTTTATGTCAGGATTCAATGTATAATACAATCATGACAATGGACAGCAAAATTGCAATATAATAACAAAAAATATGGTTCGCATAAATTTAGGATACCAGCATGTCCTCATTTTATTCAAAATATTGATACGTAACAAAATTTCAGTAGTTTTGATACCTCCAGCTGACTTGTACAACAAAATTATTTGACCACATTACCAAAACTGACCATATTTGAACTTTAAATTGTAAATCTATATACCAGCATAGTAAATCAGCCTTATTTTTAATGTCAGGATTCAATGTATAATACAATCATGACAATGGACAGCAATATTGCAATATAATAACAACAAATTTTTGTTCGCCTAAATTAAGGGTGCCAGCATGACCTCTTTTTACTTAAAATACTGATACTTAACAAAATTTCAGTAGTTTTGATGCCTCCAGTTGACTTGTACAACAAAATTATTTGACCGCATCCACCAAAACTGACCATATGTGCACTTTAATTTGTAAATCTATATACCCGCATAGTTAATCAGCCATATTTTTTATGCCAGAATCAATGTATAATACAATCATGACAATGGACAGCAATATTGCAATATAATAACAACAAATTTTTGTTCACATAAATTTAGGATACCAGCATGTCCTCATTTTTATTCAAAATATTGATACATAACAAAATTTCAGTAGTTTTGATACCTCCAGTTGACTTGTACAACAAAATTATTTGACCGCATCCACCAAAACTGACCATATGTGCACTTTAATTTGTAAATCTATATACCCGCATAGTTAATCAGCCATATTTTTTATGCCAGAATCAATGTATAATACAATCATGACAATGGACAGCAATATTGCAATATAATAACAACAAATTTTTGTTCACATAAATTTAGGATACCAGCATGTCCTCATTTTATTCAAAATATTGATACGTAACAAAATTTCAGTAGTTTTGATACCTCCAGCTGACTTGTACAACAAAATTATTTGACCGCATTACCAAAACTGACCATATGTGCACTTTAATTTGTAAATCTATATACACCATGACGTACCCGCATAGTATTAATCAGCCATATTTTTTATGTCAGGAATCAATGTATAATATAATCATGCATGTCATGACAATGGACAGCAATATTGCAATATAATAACAACAAATTTTTGTTCGCCTAAATTAAGGGTGCCAGCATGTCCTCTTTTTACTTAAAATACTGATACGTAACAAAATTTCAGTAGTTTTGATGCCTCCAGTTGACTTGTACAACAAAATTATTTGACCGCATCCACCAAAACTGACCATATATGCACTTTAATTTGTAAATCTATATACCCGCATAGTAAATCAGCCATATTTTTTATGTCAGGATTCAATGTATAATACAATCATGACAATAGACAGCAATATTGCAATATAATAACAACAAATTTTTGTTCGCCTAAATTAAGGGTACCAGCATGTCCTCTTTTTACTTAAAATACTGATACGTAACAAAATTTCAGTAGTTTTGATACCTCCAGTTGACTTGTACAACAAAATTATTTGACCGCATCCACCACAACTGACCATATGTGCACTTTAATTTGTAAATCTATATACCCGCATAGTTAATCAGCCATATTTTTTATGTCAGGATTCAATGTATAATACAATCATGACAATGGACAGCAAAATTGCAATATAATAACAAAAAATATGGTTCGCATAAATTTAGGATACCAGCATGTCCTCATTTTATTCAAAATATTGATACGTAACAAAATTTCAGTAGTTTTGATACCTCCAGCTGACTTGTACAACAAAATTATTTGACCGCATTACCAAAACTGACCATATGTGAACTTTAAATTGTAAATCTATATACCAGCATAGTAAATCAGCCTTATTTTTAATGTCAGGATTCAATGTATAATACAATCATGACAATGGACAGCAATATTGCAATATAATAACAACAAATTTTTGTTCGCCTAAATTAAGGGTGCCAGCATGTCCTCTTTTTACTTAAAATACTGATACGTAACAAAATTTCAGTAGTTTTGATGCCTCCAGTTGACTTGTACAACTAAATTATTTGACCGCATCCACCAAAACTGACCATATATGCACTTTAATTTGTAAATCTATATACCCGCATAGATAAATCAGCCATATTTTTTATGTCAGGATTCAATGTATAATACAATCATGACAATGGACAGCAATATTGCAATATAATAACAACAAATTTTTGTTCGCCTACATTAAGGGTACCAGCATGTCCTCTTTTTACTTAAAATACTGATACGTAACAAAATTTCAGTAGTTTTGATACCTCCAGTTGACTTGTACAACAAAATTATTTGACCGCATCCACCAAAACTGACCATATGTGCACTTTAATTTGTAAATCTATATACCCGCATAGTTAATCAGCCATATTTTTTATGTCAGGATTCAATGTATAATACAATCATGACAATGGACAGCAAAATTGCAATATAATAACAAAAAATATGGTTCGCATAAATTTAGGATACCAGCATGTCCTCATTTTATTCAAAATATTGATACGTAACAAAATTTCAGTAGTTTTGATACCTCCAGCTGACTTGTACAACAAAATTATTTGACCACATTACCAAAACTGACCATATTTGAACTTTAAATTGTAAATCTATATACCAGCATAGTAAATCAGCCTTATTTTTAATGTCAGGATTCAATGTATAATACAATCATGACAATGGACAGCAATATTGCAATATAATAACAACATATTTTTGTTCGCCTAAATTAAGGGTGCCAGCATGACCTCTTTTTACTTAAAATACTGATACTTAACAAAATTTCAGTAGTTTTGATGCCTCCAGTTGACTTGTACAACAAAATTATTTGACCGCATCCACCAAAACTGACCATATGTGCACTTTAATTTGTAAATCTATATACCCGCATAGTTAATCAGCCATATTTTTTATGCCAGAATCAATGTATAATACAATCATGACAATGGACAGCAATATTGCAATATAATAACAACAAATTTTTGTTCACATAAATTTAGGATACCAGCATGTCCTCATTTTTATTCAAAATATTGATACGTAACAAAATTTCAGTAGTTTTGATACCTCCAGTTGACTTGTACAACAAAATTATTTGACCGCATCCACCAAAACTGACCATATATGCACTTTAATTTGTAAATCTATATACCCGCATAGTTAATCAGCCATATTTTTTATGCCAGAATCAATGTATAATACAATCATGACAATGGACAGCAATATTGCAATATAATAACAACAAATTTTTGTTCACATAAATTTAGGATACCAGCATGTCCTCATTTTATTCAAAATATTGATACGTAACAAAATTTCAGTAGTTTTGATACCTCCAGCTGACTTGTACAACAAAATTATTTGACCGCATTACCAAAACTGACCATATGTGCACTTTAATTTGTAAATCTATATACACCATGACGTACCCGCATAGTATTAATCAGCCATATTTTTTATGTCAGGAATCAATGTATAATATAATCATGCATGTCATGACAATGGACAGCAATATTGCAATTTAAGAACAACAAATTTTTGTTCGCATAAATTTAGGATACCAGCGTGTCCTCCTTTTATTCAAAATATTGATACGTAACAAAATTTCAGTAGTTTTAATACCTCATGCTGACTTGGAAAACAAAACTATTTGACCAAAACTGATCATATGTGCACTTTTATTTGCAAATCTATATACCCGCATACCATTGTACCGAGCGCCTTAATGTCTTCTCCTGGCGCTCCTGTTCACATTTTAGTAGGACCGTAAATGTACACGTAATCAATAATATTGGAAAACTATTAACTGATTAATGCAAAAAATATTCTGAATAAATTGAGAATGTCAGAATTTCATCTCTTTATTCATAATAACAGTCACATCATATATAGGAGTTCATGATGGTGTACGTGTAAAACAAAACCATTATGCCACATCATCAAAGTACCAACACTGACATGTCTGAATTCATTTGTACTATTTACAATGATTTAATAAAAAAAGTATACGAGGTTCTCTTCTTGGAATCTATTATGTCGGTTGATTGATTTTGTTTATAGTTAAACGTCAAGTGGCAACTATTTCATTAAAGTGCGCATTGAGTATAATTTTAGGACGTCCCATATAAATATCGGCAATGACAAATCTCTCGATAAATCTGACGAATTTGACGATATTGTTGATAGTTTTACCACATCGTATGCTTACGGACACTGTACAATTTCTGTTAGAATATTCTGCGGGAAATAGAATAAATCAATGCAAACAAATTGAATATCAATGAAATATCCATGCAAGTATAAATTAATGAATAAAGTAAAATTTAGGAAGGGACAGGTAAACAACGGGGAACGAAGTAACGTAGACAATGTTGCCGATATCCCGTGATATAAGAATATTGTTCCGATGCGTTGGATAACCTTTCTATCCGCCTTCTAATAAAAAAAACTCTGTGTGATCGTATAGCCATTTTTTATTTATATAAGAATACATGTATATCAAATAAAAGAGAGCATTTGTATAATATCTAGTAGAGTCTAGCGAGTAAATAATAAATGATATCTGTGGAAAAACAATGCGAATGTTGTTTACATATTTTAATGAGAGCTCAAGTCTGATATGAAAACTCTTATAACGATAATCTGTCATAAGCAGACCTGTCCTCAGGTCTGGTCAATAGCAGACTTGTCCACAGGTCTGGTCAAAAGCAGACCTGTCCTCAGGTCTGGTCAGGAGCAGACCTGTCCACAGGTCTGGTCTGAGGCAGACCTGTCCCCAGGACTGGTCAAAAGCAGACTTGTCCACAGGTCTGGTCTGGGGCAGACCTGTCCTCAGGACTGGTCAAAAGCAGACTTGTCCACAGGTCTGGTCTGGAGCAGACTTGTCGATAGGTCTGCAGCAGTCCTAAAAAAGCAGACCGTAGGTCTGGTCCACCAACGACGAAGTTAACTTGCTTGACTGCTTAAAAATTCTCAAGTTAACTTAGAAAGCAGTCAACAAGTTAACTCTAAGTTAACTTTTGTCAAGGTTAGGACCGCACCCATCTGTACATTTTGTAGAGCTCAAATTAATTATAAGAAAGAGTAACAGCCATACGATTATTATTCTAATAGAGAGAAACAAGTTAAAATGTTGTAATAGAACGTGTACAGATTTTACCGTTAAACAATGTTATAATAAATGTTTATATTAATTACATTTCACCTCAGATCAACCCTTAAAAACACAATGATTTTTTTTTAATTCATGATTAAGAGGTTTGTTTTATAAAATGTTTTCGTATTCGTAAACACACCTTCAAATGAAATTTTCTTTGAACAGTCAGTCTAATGCTTTCAAAAGCTTTGATGATTTTCTCCATCTTCGAAAAAAATAAATGTGTAGAGTGTTATTACAAGTTTAATGACATTTTGATCTGACTTTTCTTTCAAGGTCAGATTGTGGGGTTCGTGTTGTTTATTCTTTAGTTTTCTATGTTGTGTCGTGTGTGCTGTTGTTTGTTTGTCTTTTTCATTTTTAGCCATGTCGTTGTCAGTTTGTTTTAGATTTATGAGTTTGACTGTCCCTTTGGTATCTTTCGTCCCTCTTTTGTGTCTGTTCACAGTTTTAATTTCTACCATAAAGAATTCGCATATTTTGTCAGTTGTCTTTAAATATGTTTTCAAAATATTAAAAAAAGTTTACCGCTGCAATTGTTTGCACCTGTCTTAAGTTGGGAATCTGATGATCTGCAGTTGTCGTTTGTTGATGTGGTTCACAAGTGTTTCTCGTTTCTGTTTTAATTAAGATTAGACAGTTGGTTTTCCAGTTTGAATGGTTTTACACTAGTAATGTTTTTGACCCTTTATAGCTCGCTGTACAGTGTGAGCCACACAATGATCCGTTTTTAAGACCGTACTATGACACATAATGGTTTACTTTTATAAATGGTGACAAGGATGACGAGTTGTCGCATTGGCACAAATACCACATCTGCTGATATTTAATTACAATGCATGTATCTGAAGTAATCTGTGCCAATAAAGTTTCGATGTTTTCAGTGTGGACTGCCTCTTGTGGTGTCTTTTTTAGATTTTGAGATGTAAATGTGTTTTTTCCCTTCATTTTTACTTAGGTCTATAGAACTTAACTCTGCAAAAATCACTGATTTTTAAATCTTCGTGATATAGTTATATGCGTTTATTGGATCTTATAGTAATATATACAAGTACATGTGGACTGCGAATTAGTTATGGTTAAGTAAAGAATTTTCTATATCGAATAATTAAATGTTTCGCTTCATTTTGATTTTGTTATTAATAAATTCACTGTGTTTAATTATTATAATTCTAATTATAGGTAACATCATTTTTCATGATTTTATTTAACATTTTGTGTTCTTCCATTGATTAATAATGGAATTTTCAGTAACTTTTAACACCAACAAACAAAACAACCAGCCAAAGTCGTCTGATTAAAACTCTATTATTACGAAGCAAATCAAATTGGGCAGAACTCAAGTACATTCAACAGCTTGATCAATATTGATCAATCTTAATACGACACGTATATTTTTATCAGTCACTGTTGATTGCCTCCCCCCCCCCCCCGCCACCCCCCCCCCCCCCCCCCCCAACAAGTTCAATATTGGGCTTGTGTTGCACTTGAAAGTAGCGATCCCTACATGTTGTTTAAGATGTTTTAGTAGTGTGAGGCACATCTTGATTGAGAAGGTGTTTGTATTCTATTATAATTTCTTGTAAATAGAGTATCAGAATATGGATGATTAACGTAGTGACATAGCTAAAAGAATTCAAAATCTTTCAAGCGTTGATTATGAATTTCAAAATTTACGTTTCCAAATTAAGTTGTTGGATATCCAACATTTCTGAAGAAATCATTTTTTATTTATAAATTACATAAGTAATAACTTTATTTTTACAATTCTCCTTCCATTATCAAGATTATATATATGTCGTGTACAAGTTGCAATTTTGTACAGGTTATAACATGTACAAAAATATTGTACATGTTATAATTTGTACAATGCCAAAATACAAATTATAACATGTACAAAAGTACCTCGTACATGTTATAACATGTACAAAATATTGCTTAAAAATGGTTTTAACCTGTACAAAATTTAAAATAATAATAAAGCATAATATACATTCCCGATTGAAATTATCAAATATTAAAGAACAATAATCAAATGCAAAAAAAGCTTATTATCTACAGCATGCATAAAATACTTAATTTTCATACATTTTAGAAACAAGTTTTTTTTTATTTGTTGCTACAAGACAGAGAAGTGACACCTTTAAGTCGCACAAAACTTTCATTCTTTTACATTTACACATACCAGTCATATAACTGCCTTTCTTACCCTCACACTCATATCACTCGTTGGGATTTCAGACACATTTAAAGTTGTATTTGCAAGAAATTAAACCTGGTTTCTACTCAAGTATCCCTTTATTTGTCCAACTAAGTCTTTAGTTCCAATTTTATAGTTGCCATGTTCATTCATATTCATCACAACGCCTGTTCTGTTTTTCTCATCGGCAGGACCCATATTAATGGACGGAATAGGAATGCTTACGTTATCACCTTGGGAGATAACAGTTAATCAAGTTTTTCAGTTTTTATCACGGCATCAGCTTGTACCTGCTGGCCAGATAGGTCCCTCGTTCGTGATCACTTGATGTCAATATTTACAATTTCAAATAAAACCCTCACTGGTATTGACAGCAACCATATCCCCACCAGGAAGTGCCCTCTTTCGGGGTAGTTTACCAGTAGATGTCCTGACCGACCATGTAAGCGTCACATCATTTCATTCAATTACCATTGTTTCTGTTTCTTACTCAATTGTTGTTCATTGCTGTCTGCTGGATCATGACCATTTGTTTCACCATCAGTTTTAGTGATTGTGTCAGTATTAATGTCCGTCTCTTACCTTATTTTGTCAGTTGCAATTTCAGTGTCGGTATTATGTTCTGTCTTGGTAAAATGGTCTTCCCGATCATTATTATTGAATACAGAACTTGCTTCAAATATTGCTTTTAAGTCTCCTTCTGTTTAAATGCCAGGTAAGAATACCGAATAATGTTTATTGACTACATGTGTATTTTTAAAGTCTTTAAGGTATGAAGTAATTATAAAAATACCCTATTAAACTGGTCATTAACTGTATCAAAAAGGTATCAGACTAACATGAATGGACAATATATAAAACAAACAAAAAAGGATTGAATAGCATTGATGTTAATGGCATGTGTTGTAATAATAAAAACAATTTTTTGTTTCAAATTTTGTACAAGTTAAAACCATTTTCAAGCAATATTTTGTACATGTTACAACATGTATGAGGCACTTTTGTACATGTTATAACTTGTATTTTTGCATTGTACAAATTATAACATGTACAAATTTTTTGTACATGTTATAACCTGTACAAAATTGCAACTTGTACACGACATATACACAATTAATCTGTCTAAAACAATATGATAAAAGCGGAGTATCTATATTTTGTTATATATGATCAACCGGTGATATCATGTGATGTACAAGAATGATAGTTTAGTTATGATTATACAACAGGTGTTATTACATGTTTTCTTATTCATAAACATACTAGTTTGTATCTTTTTACAGTTTTAATTTTCGACCAATAATACGACACATTTGTATCATCTTAGTATAGGAATTCGCATATTTTTTAAATATAACTAGAGGCTCTAAATAGCCTGTGTCGCTGACCTTAGTCACGTACTTAAAAATTTCAGAGCAAATAGATCTTAACGTAATGAACAATTTTATCCCAGCACATTTGCTCTAAATGCTTTGGTTTCAGAGATATGAACCAAAAAACTATATTTTACTATATTTAGCCATATCGGCCATCTTGGATTGCGGGCAGGTTCATCGGACACATTTTTAAGACTAGATACCCCTATGACTATGGACAAGTTTAGTTAAATGTGTCCTAGTAGTTTCAGATGAGAAGATTTTTGTAAAACATTACAAAAATTTACAAAAAAAATTGTTAAAAATTGACTACAAAGGGCAATTGCTCCTTAAGGGGTCAACTGACAATTTTAGTCATGTTGACTTATTTGTAGATCTGACTTTGCTAAACATTATTGCTGTAACAGTTTATCTCTATCTACAATCATATACAAGATAATAACCATAGACGGCAAAACTTCCTTAAAATTACCAATTTAGGGGCAGCAACCCAACAACGGATTCTCTGACTCATCTGTAAATTTCAGGGTAAATAGATCTTGACCTGATAAATAATTGTACCCCATGTCAGATTTGCTTTAAATGCTTTGGTTTCAGAGATATTATCCAAAATCTACATTTTATCCCTATAATCTATTTTAGCCATGGCGGCCTTCTTGGTTGGTTGGCCGGATCACCGGATACGTTTTTTAAACCAGATTCCCTACTGATGATTGTGGCCAAGTTTGGTTTAATTTGGCTTAGTAGTTTTAGAGGAGAATATTTTTGTAAAAGTGAACGACGATGGACGATAGACGCCAAGTGATGTTGTCCCCCATCACGACCAAGTGTAAGGTCTTGCTGAACTATGTGTTTAGGAGGATGTTCAATGATGCGGACTCGTGTTTCTTATTGTGGATTACTTAAAAAGAGCAACAAAAACAACACCATGTGTGGCGTTTTGTTATTTTCAGTTCTACAAATTATATGATTGTAATGCTTTTCTGTGCTTAGCCCCTTCATGTCACACAAGATAGCGAAACAACATCTATGGACTTCATTAGTTATATGTAACAATGTATGTTCTACAATCAGACAAGGTACTGTCGTTTGTAATATATGTCAATATATATGTGCAGTAAACGTTCCCACGCTCACTCTCTAGTTGCTGTTTACTACGGTTACTATTGACAATTATTTCTGTTATAAAATTTCCCCATGCATCTTCATTCATTATAAATTAATCAATGTTAACACATTCTGTTCCAAAATCCTATTAATGGCGAAAATTTTGTTTTTCACAGTATTAACAAGTAAAACAAGTAAAAAACAACAGGATGCAGCCTTGGATGTTTTGTAGGTCAAAACATGTTCAAAAACATGTTTAAAAAACATCAGTCTAGTATCACAATTAAAACCACCATGAATAACAACCCCTTATTTACATTGTTAAACAAAAATACCTATCAGGTGGTAGCTACAGGACATTTAAGACATGAATATTACCTGCCTATGGTTCATAAATAATATCATTTAGACCATAAACATATTTCACCTAATTTATAAAATATTAATGGAGACTGGAGAGATCTCAGACAAGCACATTTTTCAGATATTAAAAGTTTAAAGAATATACCCGAGCAAAATACATATATATGTTTTTTGTAAATTTCAGAATTATTTCATGTGCACATCTAATGCAAGTTTAATAAATTTAAAGTACGCATGTAAGAGCTTTAATATCAATGGCCATGGACCAACACATAGTTGGCGATGTTAATATACATTCAGGCATGGGGTAATCGTAATCAGCTGTAATCGATTAAATTTTGCAGTGTAATCATATGTTATCAGTAAACATGACATTTCTGTTTACAAGTAATCATAATGTAATCGATTACATTGCCAAAAACATGTGTAATCATGATTACTTTTAGATTACTTTAGGATTACATTCATATGATTACTTGCTGATAACAAATCTGTATACTGGTGCATAGGAAAATAATATTTGATAGACATTATGAAAATGTAAAGCATGAAAGAAAAATCATGAAACTAGTATTCACTATGATTGGACTTTGTTTAATGTGATAAATAGTATCATCTATATAACAAGTTTTGTATAACCAAGTGTTTTATTTTGTTAACAGTTTACTAAAGGAATTTGATTTCCGGTGTTTGTGAGGTTGATCATTTTTCTTCATTGTGTGAGATTGAGCTCTTATGATATAAGAGTATGTCTCGAAAGCATTTTTCTTCATTGATTGAACACTTCTGATATTAACTCCAATTTCATATAAGTATGACTAATATTTTTATAAAAATACAATGAAATTCAAAAGCAGAAAACATTTAGTTCCAATTTGACTTTGAGGGTCGACATACATAAATGCATGAGTCCTTTTAATTCAAAAATGGAATTTAAAATTATATTTCATTTTTTGACAATTTTAATAAATTTTGTTTTCCATAAATATTATGATATAAATGTTTCCAAAGTTTTCAAACAAGTTATGACCATTTGCCACTTATAACTTTATTGATATTGCAATTAAGACCATAAAATTTTAATACCCAAGCTCACCTATTGTTTGTTAAAAAATGGAAGTAGTGATGAACACCTGTAAAAACATTTATGGATGTGTCAATTATGTCCCAACAGACAATAAAACTATACTTAATTGATTTTTCATTATTTGTCCAGGTTTAGTGAATTGGGCAGTTGGTTAAAATTTGTAGAAAAAACAAAGTTATTTCTGTTACATAGGGAAAGGACACTTGTCTATAGCTATGTTATCAAATTACACATGTTTACTGCTACCTTTGATAACTATTTTCACCACTGGGTCGATGCCACTGCTGGTGGACGTTTCGTCCCCGAGGGTATCACCAGCCCAGTAGTCAACACTTCAGTGATGAAATGAATATCAATAATGTGGTCATTTTAATAAATTTCCTGTTACAAAACTTTGAATTTTTCTTATCCCAGGCATAGATTACCTTAGCCGTATTTGGCACAACTTTTTGGAATTTTGGATCCTTAAAGTTCTTCAACTTTGTACTTGTTTGGCTTTATAAATGTTTTGATATGAGCGTCACTGGTGAGTCTTATGAAGACGAAACGCGCGTCTGGCGTACTTAATTATAATCCTAGTACCTTTGATAACTAGTTACACTGTACACTGTAAATTTTTTTGAAAAAGATTAATAAATTATGGCTTTCAAACATATCACCAAAATTAGCTTTTTCGTGAGGATAAAAAGTTATTAGAAATTCTTTAATATTGCAATATACAATGTAATCATAAGTAATCACAAGTAATCATGATTACTTTAAAGAAAAGTTATCTAATGTAATCAATTACATTTGAAATAAGGTGTAGTTGTAATGTAGTCGATTACATTTTAGAAGCAAAGTAATTGTAATTTAATCGATTACATTTTAAAGTAATCAACCCCATCCCTGTATACATTATTCATTATTTTCAACGAATATATTACTACCTTTAATATAGGATTAAACACATTTTTTCTAGAGGTTATTGATGTGTAAACCGGGGCGGTTAACTCACAAACTGAATAAAAGTCCGAAGGACTTTTATGTCAAGTTTGTGAGTTAGAGACCCGGTTTACAATAACCTCTAGAAAAAATGTGTTTAATCCTTATAATTCTTCGGCCAAACATACGCGATTATTAATTTACATTATTACTTTGATGGCTACTACATGTACCATCAGAAGCACAATGGCGTGTCGTAACTAATGAGTACGCCGCCATCTTGACTTTCTATAAAAACTTAAATGTTTGATAAATGCAACAGAATCTAAAATGAACTAGCACCTACCTCAAAAACTTCATTTTAATTAGAAACTATCCGAATTTGAAGCGTACAAGTAACGAAATAATCTTCCGTCTGAAAGTTTTCAATCGTATGACGTCGTGTTTTGCCATGACGTGAGTTCGTCAAATCATTCGTGAAATTTCCCGGAATTTTATTTAAATTTTATTTTTATTAATTTTCGAAGCTTTAGTGCATTTATTTTATTTCTTTTCTTTTGGTTATATATGCATTAGAATATAAACAACTGTTATGCAATTGTTTTATAATCTCAACTTGCAGAGAATCCAAGTATCCCTGCAAGAATGTGTATCGCGCATGAATAGATTACAAAAGTAGTTTCGGAAACATGGTTTATCGAAGTGTAAACCAAGAGAAAAACTCTACTAGACCAATCCAATTCAAGTATTTATAGATATGCAAATGATATAAGAATTATCTAAGTATGAAACTGGAACATGCCTACTATATGTAGTGATATACATGTATTCGTTTGAATATCAATGGACCAACACACAGTTCGCGATTTTAATAATTTTAATGAACTTCAAATATACATAATACATTCCTTTTCAAATCTCATACTAATATTTTAAACTTGGCCTGTAACATGACAACTACATATAGTCATTGTTTGTCCTTGTAATTTCATCCGGATGATAATGTTTCGTTCTTCCGTACATGTCTCCGGAAAATACTGAGGTCTAATTGATGGTTTTAATCAATTTAAAGAAAGCCGGTATGAGTTTTAATATCAATGGACCAACACATGGTCTGTTTCAATGCTTATTTCTCTGATATCTTGTCATATCTTAAGGATGTTGCCTTTGCTTGTCCATAAGCACGAGTAAATTAACTGTTACCAACAAACTTGGGTTGCATCATCTTTGAATGAAACTTAATGCCATTTGTGATAAGATTAATCAGGTCTTTGATAGCCTTTGTTCTCTTATGGTTGGGGCCTGTTATCTAACTCCCACGTGAATAGATATTTTTCGTATCACACCGAACCTTTAAATGAAAATATCAGTGGTGGAATAGTAAGCGAATTTAATAATAAAAAAATAATCTTATTTTTAAATATATGCCATTTGTGATAAGATTAATCCAGCGTTTGAGAGCCTTTATTTTTCAATAACACAAATCAATGAAGAAACTCAAGAAAGGCGATAGTGACGCTAACCAAATCATCACTTGATATGTGTTTATTGGCAATACGCATTGTCTATAAGTTTCATAACATTTGGTTTGGGCATAGTAAAGAAAGAGTGTGAAATTGCCAATTTGAAATGTCTATGTGAAAAATGCGTTGCTCATCTCTTAATATAAACATATCAATTAGCTTTCTATTTTGTCTGTTTTCTGTTTATGAAATTAAGAATAAAGTCTAGTTTTAGTATTTGTATAGAACCTTTAAATGAAAATATCTGTGGTGGAATAGTAAGCGAATTTAATAATAAAAAAATAATCATATTTTTAAATATATGCATATATACATAGTTTTCCCCTTTCAAATTATATATAGGTATTCTAAACTTGACCTACAACTGATACATGACATCTACATGTACGCATTTCATTTCGTTAAGATTTCATCCGGATAAAAATGTTGCGTTCTTCCGTACATGTTTACCCACCGGAAAAAAAACAGAAGTATAAATAGGGAAATTCTACGTCGAAGAATTATTTTACGCGGAGAAGGACATGTGTTTTGTTATAAGAATGCAAGGTTAGTCAATAATTTCTCTATATTATTTACAATTAAAAGAAGCAATAAAATAATTAAAAAAAGCAAGTAAAATAGAAGTAAAATAAAATACAAACATTCAAATGTTTATTTCTTCTTTAAACTGTTGCACCACATACGTATGTAAATCTTTTTTTTTTAGGGTAAAACATTCAATAAATGTTTTTGATAAATAATGTGCTTTTGATGGTTTTGAAGTTTTTTAACAGATTGTAGGTATTCCTGTTGGCAGCAATTGCGCCCCTTTTAATATCAGGCTTGTTTTATATGTTATGCATCATAGTTTATGACCGAGCTTAATAAAGAATCGTATAAATGTCTACCTAAGAAATAGATTACCTTTAAGTTAGCTAATATCAGCAAATATTTTAGGAATTGTTGGAACCTAATGGCCTTCAAATTCGTACTTCATTACTAGGCTTTTTAAACTTGTTTTCCATTCGAACGTCACTGATAAGTCTTGTGTAGACTAAATGCGCATCTGGCGCAAATATAAAATTAGAATTCTAAAATGTATGATTTTATTTGATAAATTCAACAGCATTTTCCGTTATATTGATAATATTTTTTCGTTGAATAATCAAGAACTTTCTTCAATTTACCAAAAGCGACTTACTTTAAACTCCGCGCTATGACAAAAAGGACGATGTTTCGTTCCCGTATTGTTAATTTTCCTTTTTTTATGATGATTTTCCTATGGCCGTGTCTGTTGTGACTTTTTCGATTTTAATTAACGTAATCTATGTATTAATTGTAAATTCGTAAATCAGGGATGTCGTTACTACAAATTACTTAAGGTGGCTAAGGCGTCTTAATTAAAATTGGTAGAAATTTTTGATAACTTGTCAAAATGAAGTTTTATAATGCTTTTTTCAGAAATATATTAAAAGTAGGGGTCATCGGGCATTTTTATTAACGCTACAGGTTGTGCACAATTATCAGATTTTGTATAGATTATGCATGAAAAATCAAATTTTGTGTGATAAAAAGAAAACGTACTATCAGAACTTTAAGATAAAATGCGAAAATTACATATAACTGCCAAAATTTGCACATTTCATCAAATATCTAGACCAACGTTATCTGCTTCTTCAAAATCAAAGATAGAGGGAGACACCAAAGCCACCTTAAAACCTTTACTTAATTCTTCAAAATGTATAAAGATTTTGTTTTAATTTTAATTATACATGTTGAATGGTCTATCGCATTAAAAATATTTCAAACCTAAAAGGAGTTGAAAAACATAAAAGAATACACTCTATATTTTCAGCGCTGTTTCTACTCACTACCATCTTGGTAATAGCCTCTGCAAATGCTGATATATGTCTGACGGAGTCCAAAAGGTCACAGATGAGAACTAATTTAGGAGACATTGAACAGTTACTCCAAGGTAAGTCTTTGTTCAAATTTTAGTACAAATTATATTGTGTTTGGGGTATTTTCAACCGTGAACTGGCGTCGACATAACATCTTTCAGGAGTTCAGACTGTGTTTAGTTGGATTATTTACATATGTTGTGAAGTTCCAAAGAGAGTTAATCATAACATAGCCAATAATATATTTTTAACATGGAACTTTTGTGTTCAAAGTAAATATAGTTGAATAGTTACAAACCACGTCGTACTGCTACAAATTCATAATTGCAAAGTTAGAATTTGAAGTTAGATACAACAAATTAAAACAACTAGTATAATTATAAATGTTAAAACAAAACAGTTAATGCATATAACAGAAAGACAAATAGCGGAGACAATTGTAAATAATTTAAATAAATTGTAAACCTGTTTCCTGCCACGCTATGTAAAATGTACATTATAATAAATGTGTTTCATTTTCATTAAATTAGACCCAGCCATTACCTGTAAATCAGGATGGAAACAGTTCAACCATCAGTGTTATTATTTCAGCGATGATAAAAGGACCTGGTTTGAAGCCGAAGTATGTCTTTAATGTCATGTTTGCAAACATAACATTTAACAATTAAATTGTATATGTTTGCAAACATAACATTTAATAATTAAATTGTATATGTTTTCAACTAATTTTGAATTAGTATGTTTTAATGAAAAGATGTATACGTATTTATGACAGAATATTACATGCCAAGGACAATATAATACTATAATAATGATTTGTGTACGGATTATCAATACTAATTTACTAGTTATGACGTTGCTAACGTAACTTGATGTTTTATCCGGATATTATTATTTCTTCATCAAATAAGATCATTTTAAATTTCAGAGATACTGCAGGTCTCAAAATGCCTTCCTTGCCTATGTAAAAGATGTTACTGAAAACAACTGGGTACAGTCGAACCTGAAAGGTAAACACAAAACTAAATACAATCTCAAAGTCAAATAAGAAAATGTATTTACATTTCCTATTGTAAGTTATTCATTTTTAGATGATATCGTTCTCTTATATATAATGGTGTTTGTGTATTTCAAATTGTTCGATCACTCCTGTTTGAAACAACGTTATTGATTGTAACTAAATTTTTCTATGTACTACTGGAACATTATCAAACCAGTTTTTTTCATATCTCGAAACAAAATTATCAAATTATATCATTGGCGCATGACAGGGTTCGTAATATTAAGCCACCTGTAGATATTTGATACGTTCAGAAATTTCAAATGCCTTTATGCTGTCATGAAGTCATACTTAGTATTCTCTTGAACTGAGTTTTAATGTGCGTATTGTTGTGTGTGTGTTTTTTTCTACATTGACTAGAGGTAAAACAGGAGAGTTGGAATCTCAAAAAACGTGTTTAACCCCGCAGCATTTTTGCACCTGTCCCAAGTCAGGAGCCTCTGACCTTTGTCAGTCATGTATGATTTTTGTGTATAATTCGGATTTTATTATGGCGTTCATTATCATTGAACTAGTATGCATATTTGTTTTGGGGCCAGCTAAAGGACGCCTCCGGACGCGGGAGTTTCGTGTTGCATTGACGACTCATTGGTGGACTTCGACTGTTGTATGCTCTATGATCGGGTTGTTGTTTCTTTGACATATTCCCCATTTCCATTCTCTATGTTATCGTTATACTCTATACAAACCACCCAAATGTCTTCATGTATCTCAAAATCTAACTTAACCTTTAAATAGACTTATTAAGAAGGAATATAATTACGATACTGTTGGTATGTATAGGATTACCATTAATTTAATCACAGTGCCGTTGCATATAAAATACAAAACATTTATTCAAAACCAAGTTGCCTGTATGCATGGTACAGGTTATGTTATTTTCGTATACTTTATGATGATATGATACTAAAATCCTACAAGAGGGATTGTGCTTTATTTTTCATACGTCGAAGACATAATCTTTCAATCACTTGATTAGGGTCATGAGCTGGCACATAAGTAACTACTAGTAGATCTTTGTTAATTCCTGTTGATCAGTGTTATGTTGCTTAGTTTAATTTTTTCTGTCACCTCGGGAAGGGAGGGGGGGCTTTTTGGACAAGTGGTCTAATTAGTTCTACTTCTGTAGTCACAATTCAGTAAACATTGAGGTTGTGCGTTCGACCCACACCCGTGCGGGTGCACTCAACCTCGTCGTAGTTTCCTTGGATTGTTTTTTGTCTGTTGAAAGACAATTAAGCTTGGCCAAACAATAAAAACCGGCAGCCACAAAATAACCTTAACTGGCGTTTACAAGTGGCAATAGAACACCACCAATAAATCAAAAGATATATTACCTTGGATTCGGACTCCTTTTAAAATGACATTTGCTGTGCGCATTGATTTGTGAATGTGTATTGCAGAAAGAGGGTTAAGTTAAGTTATTATAAACATGGTTAACCCCGTTGCATTCTTACACCTGTTCTAAGTATTGATAATCAAAAGACATTTTTTATCTGCAGACACTGATCTTTACTGGATTGGAGCAACAAACTTTGAAACAGGAATTTGGATCTGGTCATATGATTACGTACCTTTGACTTACTCTAATTGGAAAAAAGGGGAACCGAATAACCACAACGATCAAGGCGAACACTGTTGTCACATGTATGTCAATGGTAAATGGAATGATACTATCTGCAGTCGTAAAAACAAATTTGTCTGCAAGCGACATGCAGTAAGTATTGACTATATATACATTGAAATTTGAATCAACACCATCCTTACAGATGTAAGTTCCAGCAATGATTTTGTCGTATAGATAAAAACAAACATACATGATGCATTTATATTTAGTCTTTCTTGAAATATCTGTACAAAAAGCTTAAAAAAATTTATACAAACTTTAATTTCATTGTTTGTTACTGTCTTTTATCGTATATGTTCAACATGTTAATTTGTGTCGACTATATTTTCGCATTATTACATATGCTAAAGTATTGTTCATAATGTAAAGTGCTCAGATGTCTTCCACAGCCCGAGTTTTTTTCATATTTTATTACGCGGTAATTGTTTCAATTGAACGAAAGTACCTTATAAATCAGGGAAAATTTTTAACGATCTGCTTATTTCATGTATCTCTTGGCCATTTTAACCCATCGAGCTCTAACCACTACGCATAATTCATTAGTAACTATCCATAGACTTAACATATATCTATGAAACTAAACAAATTGAATATCAAACTAATTTGAAAACAAAGACACAACTGATAATTATTACCTATACTACAGAATATAACAAGTAATCCGCTTTTCTTTTTATTTTATTTAGAATAGCCACTGTGATCAGCGGTAAATGGAGGAGAAATACCTTCAGGAAAGTTTGATGGGATATTCAAATAAAAATAAAACCTACAAAGTTGTCATTTTAATCGCTGTATAACATATATTAGTGTGCCATTTTTAAGGAAATATGGAATATCCAGACAAAATAGGGAAAATCATTAATTTAAATTTTTCGTTAAAAACCTAAATTTACCAAATAATCAGCTTTGTCGTGGTACATATATCATGAAATGTAGCAAGCAAACAGAACTTTTCAAGAAAGGTCGTGTAGTAATCTTTTACAACTAAATTTGTTTTGTAAAATTTGTTTTTCTTTATGAGTATGTTAGCTTGACAGTGATTCTAAAGTGTATATCAATATTATAAGACAAGAGCGACACGGAATACCAGAGGAGCTCGTTGATAGAAAATCAACTTACAACGCCATGGCTAAAAAAAGAAAAAAACCACACAAATCATTATGTGCATTATATTTTACATTATAAATGAGCCGTAGGGCCTTTTTATATCAAACACGTAAAAACAGAATATTTCACTGCAATGTGGTCGGTAAAATCGGAAACAATGTTTGCCTTTCATTTGACAAATCCTGGCAAAGTGCGGTGAGTTGCATGACAGTAAAACCTCGAAATATACGCTCGCCATAAAGTAATTTTGTTTGGGGGCATATTTTCATCTGTGTTTTCCCCAAAAATGTCCATAATAATTTTTTAATCGTTTTTGTAAAGTGTGATTCACACGATTATGTTTTTGGTTTTGTCGACGGGACAATAGAATATTGGTCATGGAAGTAGGGCTGGTACTTTGCAACATTTAAGTCTCGATGAATCTATGTAGCATGTGTATCCGTAAACCCAAATAGTTTTTTTTTAAATGGTTATCATTGAAAGCACAGCCAGATATTTGTTGACATTTGTTTTTGCACATTTTGCTGATTTGTCAATACTTTAAAGATGTGTTTCTAATTTATGGATAAAGGCATTAATTTAGGCCTTTGACTAACACAATACGACTGCTGATATTTCATTATTGTTGTCCTATTTGTTAATAACATTTATAACGACTGACTAGTCAGCTCATCCAATGTTGTCAAAAAAACAAAACTATAAACAATTGTCATACAAGTTGAAGGTGTTTGTCTTGCTATAAAACCACGTGTAAGAAAGAGTTAAAAAGGGATATCCCAACTCGCAAGGCAAACGCAAACTGACAACTCCCAGGCTAAAAATAGAAAAAGTCAAATAGTCAACCAACAGTGCATAAAACAAAACAGAGAATAATTGTTCTGTGAATCTAGTATCACATAATAGAAATAAATCATGAATTTCACTCTTTGAGAATGTGCCAATAAAATTGAGAATGGAAATGGGGAATGTGTAAAAGACAACCCGACCACAGAACAGACAACAGCAGAAGGTCACCACACGGTCTTCAATGCAGCGAGATATTCCCGCAACCGGATGCGACCTTCAGCTGGCCCCTAAACAAATATATATACTAGTTTATTGATCTTGAACGCCATAATAAACTCCAAATTGTACACAAGAAACTAAAATTAAAAATAATACATGATTAAGTCTAGAGGCTCCTGACTTGGGACAGGCGCTAAAAAGCGGCGGGTTAAACATGTTTATGAGACCCCTTTACATCTAGCTAAGGTGGAAAAGTAAACGCATAACAATACGCACATTAAAATTCAGTTCAAGAGAAGTCCGAATATGATGTCAGAAGATGTTACAAAAGAAAATAAACAAAATGACAATAATACATTGAGAACAACAGACTACTAGCAGTTAACTGACATGTCAGCTCCAGACCTTAATTATACTGATTAAAAGATTGTGTCTTCATCATATGAATATCAGGCACAATGTATTTTTTTACATCGTCATTAATGCTTAGAAGACAGCAAACTCTGTTCAAAATTAATAAGACTTAAATAGACTTGCCTTATTGTAAGGTGACATATATTTGTCTGTGTCGTTTTGTCTCATTTGCAATCATGCCACATCTTCTTTTTTTGTTTGAAAAAATTAAATCCACAAACCAAATTACGAACATGCTACCATAACCCTTTATTCTGTTTATCTATCAGATTGTTGCAATGGATTCGAATCCCGACGGGGGAAGAACCAAACATTTGCGAGAGCAAATTTACAGATCTAACATTGTTGGGTTGATGTTTAGACGAGTTGTATATACATTATTTACACAGCCATGTATCACCATCATTGATGGCGATCCGATGGATACATCTGTTGTACGGTTGTCACTGACTCAGACGTATTTATAAATATAATTATTTTCTGTGACTGTAACTTACATTAATTTGTAGGATCCTTTACTATAAATAATTTAGCTGATCTGTAACAATAACATCTTTATGCCTTATATATCATGTACTGCAGTACGCCGCTAGATTAAAACTGACGTGGAAAGGTAACACACGGCCAACGAAAGCTCTATTTTTTAAGAGCCCAGGTGGTCTAGTGGTCTAGCGGGACGGCTGCAGTGCAGGCGATTTGGTGTCACGATATCACAGTAGGTAAGGTTCGAATCCCGGTGAGGGAAGAACCAAAAATTTGCGAAAGCAAATTTACAGATCTAACATTGTTGGGTTGATGTTTAGACGAGTTGTATATATATATATATATATATATCAAGTTCATAGCCAGTGTTAATTTAAATCGATATTTTATAGTTTGTATTTCTATGTTGTGATGTTATACTACTGTTTCAGAAAAGGAAGAAGGTTTGGTACCATTAAAACGTTTAATTCCGCTGCCATTGTTTGCACCTGTCCTAAGTCAAGATACTGATGTTCAGAGGCTGTCGTTTGTTTTTGTGGTTCAGAAGTGTTTCTTGTTTCTCGTTTTTATATAGATTAAACCGTTGGTTTTCCCGTTTAAATGGTTTAACACTGGTGATTTTTAGAAGGCCCTTATTGCTTGCTGTTCGGTGTGAGCCTGGGCTCTGTGTTGAAGTCCTCACCTTTACCTATAATGATTTATTTTTATAAATTGTGACTTGGATGGGGAGTTGTCTAATTGGAACTCATACCACATCTTCCTTTATCTATTATAATATAATAAAACGATAGTTAAATAATGTTTAAATGATAAATGATGTTTTAATGATACATTATCTTTTAATGATAAATAATGTATTAATGAATGACAAATAATTTATATTTATACTAACAAAATTATAACGATATACCTGAAGACAATCTGGTCTGAAGGTAGTAATGTACCGGGATCTCAACTGAAATAGCAGTGACGAAATATGTTAACAGCATGTGCAATATTGTTGTTGAAAAAAAGATAAAACGATTGAATAAAAATAATCAATTTCAGTGGATATTATACTTCTAGAGATTCATTTGTTTTGGTTGTGTTGAACATGTCGTGTATATTCTTAATCAATATATTAATGGTCTAGGAAATAGAATTATCTCACGATTTACTTAAAGCAGTAGCCGAAAAACACTTCAATTTGGTGCCACCATGACCATTCTATTATTCTGTTAAAAATATATAACACAGCAATCCAAGAAGACGCAGGATTTCACTGAACACGACCGCTAGGTTAGCACTGAAACTATGGGTAAGGCGGCGAGAATATCAATTCTGTGTTCGTTAGGAATGTTACTCTTTATATAGTTACAATGCCTTCTATGTGTATAAAACATTATGATGTATATGCGATTGATAGTTTATCATTGTTGAATCTAGTACTTCAACAGTTATATTTTCAATATTTGACAAGACTTGTTCAGACCCCTAGCTCTGCTACTGATAACAAAAATGACAATTATAACATAGTTTTGTGCTGTAGCATTTGCAGCCTTACTTATGATTTGGTCATGTGATGGTTGTTAACTTTTGATGAGGAATTATACTATACATCAGCTTTAAAGATTCAAATCACTAAAATGATTAAAACCACTACGGATCGCCGACAGATTGTGATTTAAAAATCTGTTGTAGAAGATGAAAAGATATAAGAAGATGTGGTATGAGTGACAATGAGACAACTCTCCATCAAGTCAGAATATGTAAAAGAAAATCATTATTAGTTACAGTACGGACTTCAAAACGGAGCCTTGGCTCACACCGAACACCAAGCTATAACGGGTCCCAAACAATGACTAGTGTAAAGCCATTCAAATGGGAAAACGTACGGTCTAATCTATAAATAAAACGAGAAACATTTATGAACGTAATCAACAAACGAAAATCACTGAATTTTAGGTTCCTAACTCAGGACAGTGGCAAAGAAATGCAGCGGGTTTGATATTTTAATAGGTACAAACCTTCACCCTTACCTGAAACGAGAGTGTAACATCACAACATAGAAAAGCACACCTTAGAATATCAATTGAAATGAGTTAAAGTCATAATAAACGAGTGTCCGGTGAAAAATAATGATATTCAAATTCTTGAACCAATGCATACAAATATCATAAACTTAGTCTTCTGTACAAGATTTTATTATTTTTTCGCATAAATTTCGTACAATCGTCAATTTTTTTTCAATCAGTCAGTGTCGTTGTGAAAATATGGCAGATAATTAAAGTTCGTGTTTTGAAGACGAAGTTTAACGATTGTCATCTGTTTGTCAACCAACAACAAAAAAGCATAGATATTGAGCACGTGTTTAACATGTACAATCAGATAACAGTTTATTTTAAGGACATCTATGCGTATTGCAATCACTTGATTTTTACGAGATGGGTCACACTGAGGTCACTTTGCATACGGAAAATATGTCGGGGAATTGCTTCCAGGAAGGAAGGAATCAATTAAAATAAAGTAAACTTCTTCTAAATATGAACAACTTGAAGAATTTTCTTTAGATAAAAGTATATGTACATAAGTTTTTTAATGAAAACTAACCATTGAGCTAAAAAACATATGAATTTTTTTTTAATTTGAGGTTTCTTATGACTTCAACTCAATCAAGACATATGAAAACTAACAAGTGAACATACGCTGTAAACACTGATTTATGACACGATGTAAATACAAAATCAATAAAATAAGGGATAATAACAAAATCAGAAAGTCAACCATATTCGTCAAAAAAATACCGTCATACAGTTTGTGACTCTAAGTTTTATTTCATTAAATCTAATTACATACAAAGTATCTTTAAAATGAATTTCAATAGTTGGTTGACTGTTATGGAGTTTATTTTTTACAAATTTTATAACACGAATTTCTCAAAAATTGCATTAACGAATTAGATTCAATATCATTTTCTATATACATGTACATGGGCAACATGCCGGGTTACACTTTTGTAGCAGAATTTGCTTACTTTTTTTTTAAACATCTGAGATGACTTCCGTTTCTTTTTTCTTGTTGCTCAGTCTGTAAATTGGTAATTATGTTTTTGCTGATCATTGTTTTTTTTTTTCGTTTTGATTATTTGCCATGAAGTTGTCATTTTGTCTGTGACTTATGTGTTGGAATATCACTTTTGCATCTTCCTTTTTCTCCCTGAAACAGATTGACGACTTTGAAGTAGAACATATAACACGTGTGTTGATTTCATGTTTTCAATAACCAACTGTCGATTTATCATCAGTGTTATACCATCTGCTGTTTGCACAGTGTTTTATATGTTAGTTACTACCTTCAGTTCGTGCACTTCACGCATAACTGATTGTATTTACAGGTGTTTTTTTTTCTTACACTAATTTGCCCCATCCGAGTTCTAAGGATGAACGAAGGAAGCGTAATAAAAAAGTGATTTTCTGGAATCAATAACTTATTTGTTTACCTATACGATGTGTCTACGTCCAAATTCAGTAAAGAAATGTTCTCGTGGTGCGGTCCTTTAATTTCAGTTGTTCTGTAATCTCACCGATATTTAACTATTTCCGTAGTATAAGTACATGTCTATAATGACATAACAGATTTAAGTATAACATCAGGTTTCAGAATTAATCATTTATATTAAGATTATATCGGGATGATAAGGGATACAGAAAAATTCTGAAGAACCGCTGTGTTTACACATTCTTATAGCGTAGAGGCATATACAAAATGCATGCACAACAATAATGTAATATCACACTTCCCAATGGTACAGTTACTCAGTCACTTATCTAAAAAGTCCAGAGAAGGGTGAAAGTATTAGAACAAAAAAGGTAATATACTATGTATGATTAAGAAATACAAGGCATTATAATATTTAGTGCCCAGAAAATCAATCAATATTATAAAGATATCCACGACGGTACTAATGTAAGATGGTTATATGCGAAGATAATATTTTGATAGAATACAGATTATTTGTTGAAAAAAAATGTCAACTTGTCTTCAAAGTTTTGAATGGGAAAATTTAAATGCAAAACAAAAAATGAGAATGAAAATTGGAAATGTCTCAAAGAGACAACAAATCGACCACAGAGCTGATAACAGCTGGATGCCACTAGTAGGTCTTCAACGCAGCAAGAAAATCTCGTACCCCGAGGTGGTCCTAAGCTGGTTCTTAGATAAAATTGTGTACTTGTTCAATAAAAATGGACTTAAAACTAAACTCCAAATCATGGATATAAATGAACTAAATCAAAAACAAAATGCAAGACTGAAAAAGGCACGAGGCTCCTGAAAATGTTGCGGGGTTAAAAATGATTCTCGTCATATCTCAACCCCCGCCCACCGTACATACCTTTAGCCAATGTAGAATTAGGTAACATTTCAAAGAAAGAATAGTTAAATATTTAAAACAGAAAAGAAGAAAGAGTTTTAGATTGCACGTACTATAACAGCATGTACATATATATTTAATTAAAAATGAATATATATAATTGCTAGTTGTAACACTTAGTAGTAATTTGTATTTAAAAAGTAACAACATGTGCATCATTTAAGACTTTGAAATAGTTTTAAATTAATTAAATGTATTCAATGCAAGCCAACTTGAAAAATTCGTTTTTTTCTGCAGTCGTCAATATACGCATGTGAAAACAAAGGAGTAGGGCATATATAACCCCAATTTTAAAAGTTATAACACATATTTATAAATGTGTCCAAACAAGACTAAACTATATTTGTACAAGGCATTTTCAGAGAAAAACAATCACATTTAACAAGTCATCATTGCAACAAACCATGGTAACAAACCATGACTAAATTTGCATATTTTGAAAAAAAATCCAGACTTTCCATGCTTGTCATACAATTTTAAGTATGTTTTATGACTTTTTGCGTTCAGGCCTGAACTAAGTCGGGTGTGTCTATTTTCTGTGTTGATCTCCAATGTATTATGTATTCGGGTTTTGTTTTCTGTAATTAGTTAAGACGTCAGTTTTATCATGTAAATCTGTTATATTCATTTGATAAAATTTACTGTTTGCAATAGCATAAATTGTTCTAAATAATAAGGATGTTCTTATCACAAGCAGAAATTCCTAGCCGTATTTGGCACAACCTTTTTTTTAACTTTTAATCCTCAGAGCTGTACAACTTTGTTCCCCTTCTTCTTGTGTGGACGAAGCGCGGTTTTGACGTATTGAATTTTAAACCTGATGCCTTTTGTTATCTATTATTCATGTGTTTCTTTGCCTTATACGTTCTCTTATTTATTTGTATTGAAGTCCTGTATTATTATGTTGTCATTTAAATGTTATATTTAACAATGCCATTAAAGTGCGAGGTTTGGCATGCCACAAAACCAGGGTTGGCATGCCACAAAACCAGATTTGGCATGCCACAAAACCAGGTTCAACCCACCATATTTTTCTTTAAAAATGTCCTGTAATAAGTCAGGAAAATGGCCCATTGTTATATCATAGTTCGTTTCTGTGTGTGTAACATTTTTACGTTTTGTTTCCGTTGAGTCGTTTGTTTTCTCCTATATTTGAGTGTGAATTCACATTACCATAAGACGTGTCACGGTACTTTTCTATCCCAAATTCATGTATTTGGTTTTGTTGTTATTTTGGTTATTCTCATCGGATTTTGTCTAATGCTAAGTCCGTTGCTGTGTGTGTTACATTTAAATGTTGTGTCGTTGTTCTCCTCTTATATTTAATGCGTTTCCCTCAGTTTTAGTTTGTTACCCCGATTTTTTTTTGTCCATAGATTTACGAGTTTTGAACAGCGGTATACTACTGTTGCCTTTATTTAGTTTGGAAAAGTATGTGCGCACCCAAAAAACCACTTCATAATTGGTGAAATTTTGTCAATAGTTATAATAAAGCGTATCTGTGTTGTTTCTTGCCTGCCTAGGATGTTTCAACGATGGAAATAACGATGGAAATTGCATAAATTCTGCATTTTGCAGCGTTTTTGCAAAAACTGTTCTTATTATAACTGAATTTGAACGTCATCAGATAAAAATCTTTATGTTTTTCATTTACATTGCTTGACCCAATTCATTTCCAAATATTATGTGCCATTTGGAAACAGTTTCAAACATTTTATTTTCTTGGGCCAAAACCGGGCCTTAATGTCTAAACAAGAGCCTACTTAAAAATTGAGATGTACGAATAGTTTAGTTGTCCTTTTGTAATTTTGGCCGACTGCTAAATATATATAAGTAAGTACATGTGGTTCGACTGGTAATGTGATAACTATCCACAAAGTTCACATGGGTGGATGGAAGCCATTATATATCACCGTACTGCATTTAGCAATGACATAAATAGGATGCTGTATGGCTCCCTCTGCTTTTTCCTCAACAAAAATTGAGATATCAGAAAATTTATTTGTTTTGAATGTATTTGTCAAACTAAAATTTCAAATGTCAAAAGCTATTCAACTTTAAACAGAAACCAGTACTATCGTGAAGACATGCTGTATACACATTTTACATTTAGCTTAAATTTCTAGTCTAATTTGTTTGGGAGGAAAGTATATAGCTATTTGATTATTCTTAAATGGATGTAAATAATAAAGTGAATACAAAGAAATGAATACGAGAACCTGCAAATATAATGTTAAACGTGTTTTAAATAAAAGATGTTGATGTCAAACAAAAAGTTAGAACATTGTAAACTAGAACTTTAACAGATTTCGCAATTTCTCTGGATTCGTAGTTTATGAATATAAGGCGTTCTTTGTCCGTTTCTATCCTAAACGTTCTGGTTGTTTCAAATCAGCTAAAAAACAAGTTCATGCAAAGTGTGTGGCACTTGTATAGTAAATTATTATAATGAAAGAAAATGAGAGTTGTGTGTCAAGATACTGTTTACAATTTGGATAGTAACACTAATTTCTTCAAAGGTATGTATTGAATATTACTTCCTTATTGCAATAAACGGCATACATTTATTCACGGATGTAACTGCAAAATCCAAGAAAAAAATCATTTGTAAAATAACATTTTGCATAAACCTAGAAAGATTTTTTTAGAGAACCTTTGAGACGAAAAAACGTGTGGACGAATAGTAGGCGATGTTAATAAAAAAAACCTGTTCAATTATTTACAAATATTCTATCAAAATTTATATTAATATTTTAGATTTAGCCTGAAACTAGTACATGCTATATTTACGCATCTTATTACGTTGTTATGTTATTTGGAAACTATTGTGTCGTTCTTCCGTACATGTAAACTACACTGTAACAGGAAAATACTGTACTACAAATAGACAAACATTAATCTACGTGGAAGTATTCTGTAACATAGAGATACAGATGCAT
Organism: Mytilus edulis; assembly: GCF_963676685.1. NCBI lineage: Eukaryota > Metazoa > Mollusca > Bivalvia > Mytilida > Mytilidae > Mytilus > Mytilus edulis. The sequence goes on along the minus strand of NC_092354.1, from coordinate 62,382,957 downwards.
TGTGTGATAAGAATACAAGGTAGGTCAGTGATCAATAATTAAAAGAAAAAAAACAATATTGAGAAAATAAAAACAGGGACAAATAAAACTCAAACATTATTTTTGTTTATTGTTTCGTTAAACAGCTATATTACAAAAGTAAACCTTGTATCTTTTTTTTTTGATAGATAATAACAGTTGCAGGGCAGGCACATGTATTTGTTTGTTACTTTATAAAGTAGTGCATAAAATAACATATGCTACATGTAAATGAAGTTCTTATGGGTTTTAACTTCTTCTTTATAGCTGTACATGTCCCGTCTGTTAATCCCTTTCAGTACATCTTGGATGTACATGTGTTAAAACTTTTAAAATTGGCAAGCCATTTTTTATGATAAGTTTGTATGCACATTTTTTTTTACATTTTACAACTAACATCATCATTTATATATATATATGCAGAAACGATTGCACATTTATTACTTGAAATATCGTAACTATAGATAGCAGTTCTTGGCCGAACAATGTATGACCTCGGTAGCACGTACATAAATTAAGAAATAGCACACCCTTGATTTAATGTCAAACGATTTAAATATATATAACATGCATTTTCTAAATCTGTCTAAATGAAACATGGAGACGTTATAGTTTTAAACGTGGATCTGTCTGTCCAGTTTTCTCATTTATGTTCAATAGCAGAGAGTATTGACTCTTTACATGGCGGCGTGTGAACTTTTACACATTTTGATTTAGAGGATAAATTATGTCTGCCTTTGGGTGTGGGATTTTCTCTATTTATTGAAAACCCATTTGGTGGCCTTGAGCTGCTATTTGCTCCTTTGTTCTAGTTGTTGTCTCTTTGGCACATTCCTCCTTTTCATTCTCAACTTTATTCACACCTTCTGTTATATTCGGAAGCGAAGAATGTATAAAAAACTTAACAGTTTAAGAGCTATATGATCGAAAAGGACATTCGTATAGGAGCTGCAGACCATATAGATACAGTATTCAAGTCTTCCAATTGTTTTACATATATTTTATGACTGTTTTTCTCTTTACTGTTTATGTAGAATATTTCATTGTTAGAATAATTTCCACCATGTATTTTAATTTTTTTTAGAGATGTTACTGCTCACAATCATCTTGGTAATAGCCTCCGCAAATGCTGATATATGTCTTACGGAGTCAAAACAACAACAGTGGAGAACTAATTTAGAATACATAGAACAAACAGTAAAAGATTTAGAAGTAGACCTCCAAGGTAATTATGATCTTAAATTTTAGAACATATCATAATTTTTCGTGGAACTTATATCCGTAAACCGGTAAGTGACTTTATATTAAATGCTACGATTATGTCTAGACGGATTTTTTACAACATAGGTTCCTAAATTGTTGGGTATAGACAGCAAACAATACTGAATTCTAACATTTTAACATGAAACTATCTATTCCTTTTCTTCTTCATTAGATAAGGCCAGCTCCTGTAGGTCAGAATGGGAACAGTTCAAAGGTCACTGCTACTATTTTAGCGATGATCAAAGGTCCTGGTCTGAGGCAGAGGTATGTCTATCATGTCTTTTTGTTAACACAACAGTCAGTTTTTGTATTGTATACTAGTTTGAAAACGTGTGTTTCTCTTTGTTTTGTAAATGTGTATCAAATGACTGATATAAATAACTTCAGGAAATGAGAGGGCCTATACGTGATATTGACAGAATATTGCGTGTTAAGAATTTGTTTCACTGAAAAGGTGAATATTCTGCCTAATCCTCCCAAAAATGTATCGATAGTATAGTAAATCAAACTTTATATACAGTATGATAATACACTTCAAATATTCTTGAAAGTATTGTTGTTGTTTTACTATATAGAATTTTTTTCTGATTTAGGAGCACTCGACGTAGTTACGGGGAAGCAATTACGCTGCTAACATAAAATGTGGTTTTTTTTGTGACTCCAAACTTTCCATATTGGAAACGATACATTTTTTGACTGATTTTATTAATTCTAAATATGAAGATATAGTATAAGTGCCAATATAACAACTTTACATATATAAGGATATACAATATTTATTTTCAAAAGTAGAACAAAAATTATTATTCCTTGTTACATATTTGAATTGACTACGTACAAATGGTGTGCATGTAAATTTTATTCAAAACATTACCGTGGGATCAACACTGTATTGTATGCCCTTAGTATCAAACTCTCGATGCATATATCACATATTATTTTTCAAAATCGATACTTTTGAATTTCAGAGATACTGCAGGCCCCAAAATGCATTCCTTGCATACATAAGAGATGTTACTGAAAATAATTGGATACAGTTCAACCTGAGCAACATGAATAGTAATATCAATATTGAATAATCAAGAATGAAGGAATATGTATATCATTAGAAACAAAATAACGGAATAAAATAGAAATTGAAATAATTAGATGTATTACAGTTGCAAAACGGACTATACACAAAAATGTTATGATGTTGTTGTATACAGTTACTAGATGCTCTTTCATCACACAACCTTCAAATTCCATACGTGTGTCCATTATTTTAAATGTCATAAGAGTTAAGTTGGGTAAAATTTTAAAGAAAAAGTAAAATCAAGATAAAAAAGTGAAAATACCTGTTTAGGCATACCAATCTGCTGTACTCTCTCTCTCTCTCTCTCTCTCTCTCTCTCTCTCTCTCTCTCTCTCTCTCTCTCTCTCTCTCTCTCTCTCTCTCTCTCTCTCTCTCTCTCTCTCTCTCTCTCTCTCTCTCTCTCTCTCTCTCTCTCTCTCTCTCTCTCTCTCCCACACACACACACATACACACATACTTACACATATGTCTACTGCAGGTACTGATCTTTACTGGATTGGAGCAACAGATAGTGAAACAGGAATTTGGATCTGGTCATACGATTATGTACCTTTAACCTACTCTAATTGGAATACCGGGGAACCAAATAACCACAGAGATCAAGGCGAAAACTGTTGCCACATGTTAGACAATGGTAAATGGAATGATATTATGTGCAGTCGAAAGGCAAGATTTGTTTGCAAGCGACCTATGGTAAGTTATGAAAATAAACAAATTGCAATTTGTCATTTTAGTCCACACTCTCCTTTCATTTGTAGGTGTGTATGTTCAAGGTTATAAATATTGGATTAAGATGAGATTTAAGTTCAAGCATTAGCATTTGTCGTATAGAGAAAAAAAATAATATATATTTACATCATATATACATATACATCGTATATATTTCTTTAAGTATTTGTACAAAAAGCCAAAGATAAAAATGCATACACATTTTGATCTCATTGTTTGTTACTTCATGTGTTTATGTTTTTACCCTGTCCATCTAGTTTATCCTTACTGTATATGTCGATAAAACTAATTACGGTACCTTCATTTCATGACTCTTTATTGTGTTAATGTTTTGAAATGTATTGTTCCTAATCTTAAATGCTCAAATGTCTTCTACAGTCAGTTTTCATATCTTATAACGTAATATTCGATTCAGTTCAGCATTAACGAAAGTGCGTTGTACATTATGTCATGATAGATCTGCGTATTTATTGGCCATTTTAGACTAATTGATCAAATAATGTTATGCATTAATTATTATGTACTATTCAACATAACAACATATAAAGCAAGCTAAACAAATTGAATTTCTAACTTAATTGGAACCAGAGATAACAATATAACAAGTAATTCGCTTTTTCCTTTAAATTTGTAGAATAGCCACTGTGATCAGCATTAACTGGAGAAGAAATACCTTCAGGAAATTGATAGTTTTATGGTTTATTCAAATACAAATAAAAACTACACAATTGTCATTTAAATTGCTGTATAACATGTACAGGTTTGTCTTTTTCAAGGACATATGGTCAGACAAAAGATAGAAAATATTTATTTTAAATAGTTCGTTAAAACCTGTATTTAACAAAAACAAATTTAGGTAAATTTATCATTAAAAAAGGGATAGAAAACAGTGTATGCCTTATTAATAAAGTTCGTTTCATAATCTATTACAACGAGTTTGTATTGTTCATACATTGTAGCATTTGTTCTTGCTTTATGAATATTCAAGTATATATTAAACCATGAAGTGCATTATATTTTACACTATAAATGATCCGTAGGGAATTTCGTGTTCTTTAGTCTTTGATTGTCTATGTTGTGCCTTGTGTACTGTCGTTTGTCTGTTTGTCTTTTATCCCTTTTTAGCCATGGCGTTGTCAGTTTATTTTCGATTTATGAGTTTGACTGTCCCTCTTTTAAACCAAACGCATAATGAAAGAATAGAAAATATGATATGTGCTTGTGTACAGTAGTCATACGTTGATGACAAATTTGCTGAATGAATGAGTCCAAAATAGGCATATATAGTCTAGTAGTAATGCGCGTTCTACCAATGGTAAAATGTGTTTTAAAATTTATTGTTAAACTGAATGTGTGATACTTAATTTATCAAAATATAGATATAAAATTGAGAATGGAAATGGGGAATGGTCAAAGAGACAACAACCTGACCAAAGAGCGAACCCAGCCAAACGCCACCATTTTGTCTTCAATGCAGCGAGAAAATCCCACACCTGGTGGCGCGCTTCACTTGGCCCCTAAAGAAATTCATATTGTAGTTCAGTGCTAATAGACGTCATACTAATCGCCGAAATATATAAAAGAAACTAAAATAAAAAAGTCATGTAAAACTAAAATAGGCCAGAGGACGGGACAGGCGCAAAAATGCGGCAGGTAAAACATTTTTTAGATATGGTTATCTCCGATATTCTATATGGATATGTTTTCAATGAATGTCAAATATCAATAGCTTGAGTTACACGATTACAACTTAAGATACATTAGTTTATCTAAATACCAATATAGTTGTGAATTGTCTTTCAGATACTTTCAAATCGCCAGAATTCGTGTTGATAGGGGCTAAGTGTTGCCAACAAATTTAAATCAAATTGATCGCCATCTTCAACATTTATAAAACAGTACTGTATCTGTTTCGTATTGATATGCTAAGAATCTATGCCTCCGAAAAATTAGAAAACTGAATTGAACCAACGTTTATCAATTGTATCACCTATATGATACATTTCGATGCAAAAATCAACAGTAAGATATAATATAACCTACAAATCCATTCAAAAAATATATAGACTGTATTTTCAATAATTTTCCAATAAAGAGTTTATATGCATTACGTGATATCGGTCTTAATACAAAGATCGCCTATGACGGAGAATGACTCAACCGGGCACCCTGTATTTATCGGGACATAGGGTATTGTTTTTCTTGGGTTGATTTTTTTTGTGTGCTGCTAAGATACTTGCAATAATTTATAAAACTTTTGGTGTCTCGCCTTTCTTCATCCGGCAAGGTTTTTATGTCATTCTGCAACCGAATTTGATGTATCGTTCCTTCAATTTCACAGTTCGATCAATAGAAATATAGATTGTAAATCAAATCCTAAGGTTTAAACACATTTGCTGTAGTTTAACTGTGACCTATACCGGGTTTAGAGATTCATTTTGTGAATATTAAAAAAAAGAAAAGAAATGTGAACATCAATTGAAAATAATGTTAAAATTGATACAAGTTTAATAAAAAAAAGGGTCATGAAATTTTAATTTAAATGATAGCAAATAAGCCCTGGTCTCACAAGACCACGATCGCACCACGCTCACCCCGATCTAAAAGAAATTTAGATCGTGATGAGGTCACAGTATAAGCGGCATGAACATTTTAGTTGCTTTCACGATGCTACTACGTCCTCAGTACGCTTCTACAACGATCCCGCTACGATTATACTACGTTCTCACAGCGCATATTCTGCGACCTCACTACGCTTATCAAGATCTTTCTACGCTCATCACGTTCTCACTACGACCATACTACGAATTATCCGATGGCAATTCGATCTTACCACGCTTCTACTGCGATTATAAAACGTTCTTATACTACGTTCATACCGTGATCTTACTTCGCTATCAGCAATAACGTCAACATCGTGTTCCATATCGATACGTAGATTTTTCGGAAACAATAGTCATGCCACCAAAAACTACTAGAACACGTGAGCGTGGTAGTAGGGTTGATTTATAGCGGAGGGAGCTCTGATAGTCACGAATACTGATAGAGATTTTGGACAGACCAATCCAACCTAAACTACAACTTATTGCTGGTCGCTGAAATGACGATATTTTAGTAGACGATAGCAGAGATGACACAAATGTGTCAATAGATATAGGTATGAGTGTCAATGAGACAACTCTCCATCCAAGTAACAATTTTTAAAAGTAAACTATTATAGGCCAAGGCACAAAAACACGGAGCATTGATTCACACCGAACAGCAAGCTATAAAGGGCCTCCAAAATTACTAGTGTGAAACCAATCAAACGGGGAAACCAACGGTCTAATCTATATGAAACGAGAAGCATGGTTGAGCCTTTAGAGAAAATGTTCAAGAAGTCCCAATCACATACAGACAAACAAAACCTGGAGAGATTCAACATATGTTATGTGAAAATGACAATAAGAATGATGGTCGTAGTATGAACGTAGTCAGATCGTATGAAGAGCGTGAAGAGGACGGCAAGGGCGTGCTAGAATCGTACTGTGGTCTTTAACGGCGTGGTATAGTCGTAGTGGAAGCATAGTTTGGTCGCGGTGAGAACGTGATATTCGTAGTTAGGTCGTAATAACGTCGCTGTGGGATCAACGCGCAGTTCTTCCGAATAGAATCCCGCTTTCGCTACGCTCTCGCTACAATGATACAGCGACCTTTGCGATCTTACTACGATTTTAGTGCGCTCTCACTACGCTTCTACTACGACCTTATTTCACGACGACCGCACCACGATTGTTTTGAACATGTTCAAAGTTTGCAACGCTCATCACGGTCTTGCAGACCTCAACACGACCGTGATACGACCTTACTGCGATCTCCACGATCGTGCTACGATCTTTAAAATTTGCATTTTTTTCACAGATCGTAGTGCGATCAAGGCCTAGTGAGCCTGATTTAAATAGTATCGATTGGCAATCAATTTCATAGTTGCAGCATACAAATGTACTGATACGAACATGACGAAGTGAGTGCTTCCTTTTATAATTTCACATAGTTATGAAAGCGCATATATTGCTCACGTGCTTAGTATCAAGTGCTTCTGATTGTATAATTATAGAAAAATTTAACTATTTATATTAAAAACCCATTTAAATTTCTACACTATTGGTCTCTGGTGTAAAAATAACTTTCTTTTAAATCGCTAATTACTGTCTCCCATAACATTTTCTTTCCAATTATTAATTAACAGCCTTCTGTTTGAGAACTTATCAATCATTAAATTGATTCAATATTCCACTGATTTATATATTAATTGTCACACAATGTCTATCATAGAAACTACAAAGTTAATTTCACTAATTTCAATTTCAAAAACATGAAAAAGATAATTACAAAAAATAAACTTCAAAGATAGAGATATAATTGCACTTTCCTAATTACAAAGAACGTTTCAAAATTATATTTAAATGTTTTAATCATTGCATTCAATAACTTTAAGAATTGGTTTGTTTATTTCAAAACAATGATTAAACATTCAACATACTTTGAATATGTTCAATATAACTTTAACAAGCCTGGTCACAGTAATCAATTGATAATTTCTCTCAGCATCTTCCTTATTCGTACTTAAGATTATGCCAATAGTCATGCAAATACAACTTGAAACTATGAAATAAGTTTTACAACCATGTCTTTGCATTTGTTGAATGAAAAGTATAATCACAAAAATACTGAACTCAGAGAATTTTTAAACGGAAAGTCCCTGATAATCAAATTGTAAAATCAACAACTCAAACACATCAAACGAATAAATAACAACTGTCACATTCCTGTCTTGGTATAAATGATATTTTTTCCACAGTTTATATATCCTTTTCTGATACTGTTCGCCCCCCCTCGGCTGGTGTATACAGTATAGTTTGTTGTTAACATGTGCATACCAACTGTTCTCAAGACTAATGTGTTTGTCTTCGTCTTTCTGAAATTTGTTCAAATCAAAGAATACATACATCTGTATCATATGTAAAAAAAACCGAATCATAAGTTTTTGCAGTCTTATACACTAAAAAGCGTGCAATGAGCGAAATTTCAAAATAGTAGGATTTTTTTTCAAATAGAAATATAACTGTTGTGTAAGTGACTAACGTGTTCCTTGGTTATTGAGTTCAGGAAAAGTTAAAAAAAATCCCCCCACTTTATATACATTTGATTTTTTTTAATTCTAAAACACGGAGAATACATAACATGTATACAGCTATTCCATTATTTTATCTTCATCTTAAAGCTTGCAAGCTTTGTAAACCGGGCATTTCAAAGCAATATCTTACATTAACCTTTCCAGAATATATGTACAAGAAATCGCCAATGTTTTGGTGACCCTCTAGTTACTCGGTCTTCTAGTTTTATACGTTGTTTAATGTGGGGTCAATTTTCTTATGTTTGTATGTATGAAACTTTCATTCTCATATTCCTAGGTATGCGCAAGACATAAATAGTCCTAGTACGGATTAAATGCAACAGATATTTTCTTGATCTGCAATTATTACCAAATAACCAAAAAGAAGAAAAAAACGAAAAATGATACCATATAATTGAATGATTGCGTTAATTTTAGGGTCTTAGTCTGATATAAAATCCTGCGATCATCCTATTAACATCTCCAAGCTCTTGAATACCAAATGAATAAGGAAATGTATATCACACATGGTTGTCAAGTTTCTCTGACAATTGATAACGTCTTTACACACCTAATTCATTGGTTGTTGGATGTGAAATGATTGATAATTTCGTCTTAGATGCATGATTTTTTTATAAGTTGTAAGTGGCTTTAACTAGCTATCAGTAACTTGGAACAATCATATTGAAAGTATAATTATAAGTGTAAAGAAACACTTAAATGTTTTACGTAAACTTAAATACCGGTTATCTCGAAATAATTTAGAAAAACTATACTTAGTTTTTATTCGACCCATTTTTGAAAATGCTACGGAAGTTTGGGATAATTTTGAAATAGGCTACTCAAATAAATTAGAAAAATTGCATTTAGAAGCCGCAAGAATAGTAACAGGTCTACCAATATTTACAAAAACTGAAACTTTATATTCTGAGATTGGCTGGGATTCTCTTTTTGAAAGAAGAAGGAGAAGAAAATTACTGATGTTTTATAACATGAACCAAAAGCATGCACCAGAGTATTTATGTAATTTTGTACCTCCTTGTGTACAAAGTACAACCAACTACCCGTTGTGAAATTGTCATGATATTATTGTTCCATTTTGTAGACTGTCCCTTAATTCTGAATCGTTTATTCCCTCTACTATACGTGAATGGAATAAACTTGATCCAAAAATTCGCAGTGTCGACTCTATTTCTAAATTTAAGAAAGAATTAAAAAACGATAGTCTATTATGTAAAATTGAAACGTTTTATTTGTACCGCCTAAGGAAATTAAATATTATCTTAACGCAATTGCGATGTTCAGCTTCATTCGTAAACAATGACCTATTTAGAGCTAATATTATAGATGATCCTTCTTGCAATTGTGGGTCCATTATTGAGGATGTCTACCATTACGTCTTCGCTTGCCCAAAATACACATTGTGTAGAAAAACCTTATTCCATAACCTTAACTGGTTATCTGAAAACTTTGTTTTAGATAAAAAAAAATATTAGTTTGCGGACACTTGGAACTTTCGAACGAACAAAATATTCAAAAAATATTCAAATTTTTAAACATGTTCAAAATTTCATAAAAAGGTCAAACAGATTTCTTATGCCTTGATAGAGCGTTATTATTACTGACACGGAACTTCATCGTTGTCATCAATTCACAAGTCATCGTCACAGAATTATACGACTTTTCAAACTTTCTTTTTCTCTTTTTACTTTCTCTCCTCTTTGTTCACCTATGAAACCTAGTATTATATTGTATAAACCTTTTGTTTTATATGCATGTCCATTATATTATACTATTATTGTAGCTTTATATTGTATTATGGAGAAGACTTCATAAGTATGATATACTTGTGTCTAATCCATTTTGCTTTAATTCAGCAAATAAAATATGTTAAATTAATTCAGTAACTTCGAGTACTCTCAGATATGTATGTAGTGTCTCTTTGTTGTTTGAATAAACAAAAATCTGGCCATGTCCACTCTGTGTCGTATTTCTTTTTTATATCCATCTGATGAGTTTAGCCTTTTTAAACTTATATTTATAGTTATGTTGTACTGTAACACCACTGTCACAGATTAGGAGAGGGTTGAGATTCCGATAACAATGACTAACATATTTAATCCCGCCACATTCTATAGGTATGTGCCTGTAAAAAGTCAAGAGCCTTTAATTCACTGATTGTCGTTCGTTCATTTTAGTAAATAAATAAGACTGTTAGTGTTCTCATTTGAATTGTATTCCATTTGTCATTTTGGGGCCTTTTATCCGTTTGACGTGACTCGGTACTTATGCATACCGTCAATATGTTTTTTGTATTATCTTTCATTTTTGCTGGTATGCTTTGTATGTGTGATTTCTTGTGCTTCGTTGGTACATTAGACGTGGCGCCATTATCATGTATCATGATTATGTTATTGTTCTATTATTATTTTGAAAATAGCTTGAACGACAAAATCTTTTAATATATCCGCTTGTGTGACGTTACTGTCTGACGTCAAACACGTGATTCTACACCAGAGTTGATGTGAACCTATTCATTTAGTCACCGGACTTCAAATATTTAAATCCTTTATGGGTTGATTTAAGCAATGAATATGGTTTTTAAATTTGATATAAGCTTTTTTGTGCTACTCTGTTCATGTTGTTAAATATTTGTCTGTTTTGTTCTGATTAAGATTGTTAAATGTGATGTCTGCTTATTTTAAAAATTTTACCTTTTATGTCTGTTTTGTTCACGTATCGTTGTAAACATAATGGAAATTGATGCGACTGTCATACAAGTAAGATAATTGAAGCTATAAAACTAGGTCCCATCTACCATATTCTACATTTTAAACTGCATGTACCAAGTCAGGAATATGACAGTTATTAATTCGTTTGAAGTGTTTTATCATTTGATAATTTACATTTGATTATAGACTTTCCGTTTTGAATTTTCCTCGGAGTTCAGTATTTTTGTGAGTTCACTTTTTATAGCTGACAATGTGGTATGTGCTCTGCTCATTGTTGAAGGCCTTACTATAGTTGTTAATGTTTGTATCATTTGGTCTCTTGTGAAGAGTTGTCTCATTGGAAATCATACCATATCTTCTTCTTGTGATATCATATATAACAAGAACAGATTTGCAAGCCAGAAACATGAAAGATCATTTTAGCACAGATAACTGAAATAAGATTGATGAGAAACAATATTTAATTACAGCAGTATAGTTGAACATTTTGATCTTTTTTTAAAACATTACAAGTATAAGCATTAAATTGAAACAAGTTACAAAGTTGTTTATTTTACAAACTTTGGTGGTGTTCATGTCTAGTCTTTGTTTTCTATGTCATGTATGTTGTATGTTGTGTTCTACTATTTGTGTGTTTGTCTTTTTCTTTTTAGCCATTGCGTTGTCAGTTTTATTTCAATCAATGCATTTGACTCTCCCTCTGGTATCTTTCGTCCCTCTTTAATAAATACCCGAACTTCAATGTTGAGACACCTGATTTAATGTTGTTTCTGCATGGATTTGTTCACTCGTTTTTATGTGATGATTTCTCAAATTTTAGCACAGTTAAAATCTAGAAAAAGTTTGGACTTTATATGCATTTCTATTTAACGAATGTTCAAAAGGATACAGAAAACTACAATGCGGACATACAATAGGTACCACTTTTAAGAAACATTTTCTTTTACAAGAACGGGAAACCCCAAATACCACTTGTACAAAACCATGTGCAAAGAATACTACCGTAATGAATTTAACAGAAGGTCACCTGATAAAAGTCCGAATTGCTGATGCTTATATTCATCCAAACGTTACATTATACTTCTATTTTTAAACTGAAACATTGAAATCAAAAGTTAGTCAGGTAGAATGTGTGGTCAAGACAAAAAATAAAGGCAACAGAAGTATACCGCTGTTCAAAAATCGTAAATCTATGGACAAAAAACAAAATCGGGGAAACAAACTAAAACTGAGGGAAAGGCATTAAATATAAGAGGAGAACAACGACACAACATTCAAATGTAACACACATAGCAACGGACTAAGCATTAGACAAAATCCGATGAGAATAACCAATATAACGTTAAAACCAAATACCTGAATTTGGGATAGAAAAGTACCGTGACACGTCTTATAGTAATGTGAATTCACACTTAAAAGAGGGACGAAAGATACCAAAGGGACAGTCAAACTCATAAATCTAAAACAAACTGACAACGCCATGGCTAAAAATGAAAAAGACAAATAGAAAAACAATAGTACACACGACACAACATAGAAAACTAAAGAATAAACAACACGTACCCCACCAAAAACTAGGGGTGATCTCAGGTGCTCCGGAAGGGTAAGCAGATCCTGCTCCACATGTGGCACCCGTCGTGTTGCTTATGTGATTACAAATCCGGTAAATAGTCTAATTCGGTAGGTCATATTCATGAAAGGGAAGGGGATTGTGATAACGACGTAAGGAACATATCCGATATCATGTGTGAACGGTTATTCCATAACGGTCAACCAACTCGTGATGGCGTCCGTAAAATTTACGAAGGGATGATTTCAACTTTACCATTTGGAACTCTTGGTTTAATAGCTTCCTTGTGAGCAGCAAACCTCTATCAAGAAAATCATGATAGGAAATGCAAGCACGGGAATATCGTATCAATTGGGAAATATATACCCCGTATGCAGGTGCTGCTGGAATGTTGCTACTTAGAAATGGAAAGTTCACAATTGGAAAGCTGAAATCATCTCTTTTGTCGTAAAGTTTTGTTTTCAACCGACCCTCATTGTCAATTTCTAGATGTAAGTCAAGATATGAAGCCGACTTAAATATAGGAGAAAACAAACGACACAACGGCAACACAATGTAAAAATGTTACACACACAGAAACGAACTATGATATAACAATGGCCATTTTCCTGACTTGGTACAGGACATTTTTAAAGAAAAAAATGGTGGGTTGAACCTGGTTTTGTGGCATGCCAAACCTCGCACTTTAATGCCATTGTTAAATATAACATTAAAATGACAACAAAATAATACAGGACTTCAATACAAATACATAGGAGAACGTATTATGCAAAGAAAAACATGAATAATAGATAACAAAAGGCATCAGGTTTAGAATTCAATACGTCAAAACCGCGCCTCGTCCACACAAGACTTACCAGTGACGCCCAGATATAAAAGATCAAAAGTTAAAAAACGGGTACAAAGTTGTACAGCTCTGAGGATCAAAAGTTGAAAAAGGTTGTGCAAAATATAGCCAGGGTTTTCTGCTTGTTATAATAACATCCTTTTTATTTAGAACAATGTATGCTATTGCAAACAGTAAAATTTATCAATTGAATATAAAAGATTTACATGATAAAACTGACGTCTTAACTTATTACAGAAAACAAAACCCGAATACATAATACATTGAAGACCAACACAGAAAATAGACACACCCGACTTGGTCCAGTCCTCAACGCAAAAAGTCACATACGAAGTAGTAAAATAGCACAAAAAATTACGTCACGCAGACATTTGATTTTCTGAAACAGCACGAAAATGACGTCACATTTGAAAAACTATATCTCAAAAATAAGATAGAAATAGGATTGATTTAAAATTATAATAGAACTAAATACTGATATTACATTTAAACATAATACACATTGCAATACTAATTAATAGCAATTAACTATATTATATGTATGTCCGATTTGTTTTGAATCATACAATCATGAAATATCGTACAGATTACGTTGAACAAAATCAAAACTAATAAATGAAGACAAAATGATACCACTACTATCAGAACATTCCATGCCTTCATAGTGTGGAGTAACAAGTGGGTGCCAATGAAATTAGGATCGAACTTTGTCAAAATGGTTTAGTGCTATATATAACAGTTATGCTTTTAATGATAAAAATGCAATGGTAGGTTTTTAGAAAGAAAAAAAAACATCTGCGTATAATGCCATTAACATAAATATCAACAAAAATAGGAAATAAAATAAAATATACAATACAGCTTAATCCAAAAGGTAACATTGTAATCTATAAACTGTAAAGATTGCACTATTGTTGTAGGTGTAATAAATAACTAACTAAATTCAAAATTCAAAACCTCCCGAAGTGTTCAATTAATGTCAATTTTGCTTTAAAATGCAGTTCTTTATTCACAACAGAAGAATTCAACATCATTTAGTGCGGTGTCGTCGAAACTTCCTTTTTTATCCTCAATTTTAGTCTTTACACCACAAATGGCACTGTTCACTGGACAAGCTTGACTCCATTCACCATAAGAGCCAAATGAGCCAATCCCAGGGGAAACGCTTAGGTCAAAACCAGAATATTCATCCTTAAAATGTCTGCATTTGAATCTGACGTAGTTGGCACCTGTATTATCTGTATTAACCTACCAAACAAAAACATAATCTCAATTCAGTCCATACATTTATAAGTTAAAAATGATGCATATGCATACTGATGTCATCACTGTTCCTGAAAAGGCAATATAGTTAGCAGTGTCATCCACATTTATATAGTTTTGAAAAAAAAATATCAGTGCATGAGATATCGTTTGTTTTTTGTTTGTTGCTGTCAATATTAAAGCCTTGGTGAACATAAAAAACCAATGTATTGAAGAAAATTAAAATACTATGAACCTAAGTAGAATATACAAACGTCAAAGGTGTATTTTACGTGAGGTTACACATCTAGTTAGAGCATTTAAATGTATCTAATATATTGTCCATTCTTAGAAAATTAAACTTACCGTTGGTTTTCCCGTTTGAATGGTTTTACACTAGTAATTTTGGGGCCCTTTATAGCTTGTTGTTCTGTGTGAGCCAAGGCTCCGTGTTGAAAGCCGTACATTGACCTATAATGGTTTACTTTTGTTAAATTGTTATTTGGATGGAGAGTTGTCTCAATGGCACTCACACCACATCTTCCTATATCTTACACTTATCTATCCAATAATATTTGAAACTTAATTATACTGTACTCAAACAAACAATCGCAAATACAAAAGGTCGAATCCATGCAATAAAACGTATTTCAAAGTCCGCCTGTATGATTGTGAAGTGCAGTAATAGGGAAAACTGAGAAAAAACATCATATAAAACATAAACCATTTGAATTTAAGAATATGTGGTACGTTCAAATTAGACAAATCTCCTTCAGAAACCAAATGACATTACATAACCCACATTGTACATGTAATTTAGAATTTCCAAATTTGAGTTCAATGCATATTTCTATAATAAATGTAATTTTCAATGTTGTCAGTTTTGATGGCGATACGCCCACTCTGGCGTTGTGTATGCATACGCCAACATGTGTGAACGTTGTTATTGTAATATAAATAATATAAAAAGTTCTTTGAGCCTTATTTTTGATAGAAATTTATTTAAAATGAATGACAATAATTTATTTTGAATGTATTAAACCATAAAATCAATTTTGGACTCTTCACATTCGCGGATAATTCAATGTGAAGAGTCAAAAATTATTTGTATGCTTAAAAACATCAATATAAATAATAGCCATTCATTAATTCCAATTTATTTTTTTCGGAAGTTCTTTCATATAGACATTGTGTAATGGACTTTAAATAAACTTGCAAAGGCGATTTGAGCAAATAAACATGTGGTTTGTTTGGCAAGAATTTTTAGCATATTATTCATGATGAGATATGTTAAAAGTTCTTATAGCTTAAAACAAGAACTTTTTGTGTACCATCTTTCTATCTAATCAACTTACATCAAATTGATGTACTTGAAGAGAAAATGCGGTAAGAAATGTCTTTGCTGGACAGAGTGCTTCCACGGTCCACTTTCCCCATACCTGCTGACCAGAACTGACCGTATCGCCACAACGTTCAACACTTCTACTTCCACATATAATTTCAATGGCATTCAATTCTGTCCTATCTGCATTTGGTCCTTCGATCTGTCAGTGAAATGCATATGTTAAAGGAACAATTACTTCGTACTGTTGGCCTTTTACATGTTTAGATGCGTGCGTCACTGATGAGTCTTTTTGTAGACAAAACGTGCGTCTGTGCGAATGTATAAAATTACAATCACGGTATATATGATGAGAGCATTTACAAACATGTATTATGTTTGAATTGTTTTACACTGGTCATGTTAGGGTCCGTAATAGCTTGCTGTTCGGTGCGATACGTAATTCATAACTGAAGGCCTACAATTATTACTTTTTGTACATTGGGAATATAATGGAGAATTTTCACATATCTTCTTATTAATATTTTTATGATCCTCTGATTCTACTTACTGATTGACATTCATAGCTTAGGAAACTTGTGATTAATTGCTGTTTATGTCACTTTTTGTTACTTGGTCTAGCGTTAACTTAAAATACGGTTAAGACGCTTTGATATTGTTGTATTAATGTCTTGGTTGTGCCTTTAGTTTTCTGTCAAATTCTTTTATGTTAAATATCCTCTTTTATTCATAGTAATTTCCGAATCTGTGCACTCGACTTTGCGCTTGTTATGTACCAATATGACAGTTATATTTGCGTGTGCTGTCTTTGTAAATTTTTTGTGAACAAATCGTCCATCAACTTATAATTTTAATCCTTTGTTACGGTTCGTGTAATTGTACATCTGGGAAAGTCATATACATCAATGTGAAAAATTACTTTTTAATTGGCAAAATGGCATTGAACACTACACAAAATCTATAATAAAACACAACAAATTTAACAAGGAGATTTTAAAAGTTGACGTGTTTACCCATTATGTCTGTTTCTTTTGCTCACACATGATCATGAGTTTTATGTGCCTTTCATGAACAGAAGATGTTTAGTTAGGTAAAAGTAAACAAGTAACTTCAATCATTTTTTTTTCATTAAAGATAAATACACGTAAGAAGTTCGGAATATGTCAGTAGTTTTCCATTCGTTTGATGTGATTGAGGTTTCGACTTTGCCATTTGATAATGGATGTCCCCATTTAAAGTTGTCATGAAGTTTGGTATGTTTGGTTTTTTTCTTTTTTTATGGACGATTTGTTATTTATTTGATTTACATTTACCAGTAAAAAATATAGTTAATCAAAGAGTTATTTAATTTTGACAATAACTTTTTTACGTTATTTAGTATTAAGTTAGATAGTCACCACATGTAGTGTGTGTCTGATTGTAGTAGTTTTAATTTTAACATTTGAAATGTAACAATTTGACAATAATCATAGAAGTATACATACTTTCATTCTGTAACCAATAGCATAATGACCTTTCGTACAAAATTCTTCATTTGTCCAATCACCCAAACATCCTCCATTCGTTACAGACAATATCTTATTATAGTCTGAAATAGTCAACAACACCCTTCATTACAATGGTTGTAAACTAAACAAAGAAAACAATACATCGACACACAGATGAAACCAAATGCAAGCGTTCTTGACAAGCAACACGATTTTACATTTTTTCTTGTCAGTAGTATTTTAAACCAAAATAATATCAAAAGCAGTTGATAAAAATTAATCAGACAATTGGTTTTCAGTTGAATTGTTTACATTTTGTCATCTGATGAATATTGTTTCTAGCTATTCTGTATAAGCTATCATAGTTTAAGAACTATTTTTTTTTTTTAAACGTTTTCTGATTGTTATACCGGTTTAAGCAGTAATTGTTTAATTATTTTCATTTTCCCATCGCTTTTATTCATGAGTAAATGAAGGTTAGACTTACCAACATATGTACGTCTGGTATGTAGGATGCTTGAACCTGATACAGTGACAAAATCCGTAGAACAGCATCCGGATTTATCAAATCTACACTCCTTCGTCGGGTTTATGTAAGTAATCTCACAACATCGGTCACTGAATGCGACACAAAATACTGCACATTGATTTTCAGACATTCTACCTACGACTGTGAGATTCCCTGTCCTAATTTTCTTATTTTTTTCTACTCTAAAGTATTCTTTCCTCGGCTTATAATTTCCAACCGCCGACACCACATTTTGAAATAGGAAGATAAATATCGAAGCGATAACATACAGTTGCATGTTTGATACAACGAACAATTCTATATAAATTAAACAAAATTTTAAGTTTTATAACAAATATTGCACATCATTTACATGTTAATCCATTTGATAACTGCAAGTATTCTAACTGCCGTTTTAATCAAAGACAGCTTCCTTATAAACATGATAGCTTCTGTTTATTGTAAATGTATGCATACATTTAACAAATGCCATTGGTCTTTAGAGTCAAATTTCAATTTATGTAAGAAAAACCTTCATTCTTCAAACATATATTGTCTCCTTGGTATTCTTCTATTCTCTTTGATTACAGAGATCTTATAAGGTTTAATTATATCAAACACTAAATCTGCTGAAGTTTCGATTGAGTTTTGAAATAAACAAAGCAGCTATATAATGAATCTATACGCATGAATTCATATATTGATTATGAATAATATTTTCATATTTATTACTTCTGTGAATCATCATATACATTTTATTATTATGCAATACAGTAATTATAGTGAATTGTTAAAGGGACTATGAATTACTGTGTTAATGAGAAGACGAAATTATGATTGTTTTAAAAACATCGTTAAAAGTACGTATATAAAGTAAGGGTAATTGAGAAAATTATAGAAAAAATGTAAGATATTGGATGTTGAACTTTCAACGTATATTTGTTCCAGTGGAAACTTTGTTATAAACAATGTCATAATACCTGTACCTGGTGGAATAAATATTCTATACTTTTTATTCCGTTAGGAACATATACTGTAATATTTATTCCTGTGGAAATAATATTCCAGAATATTTTTTTCCCATTGGAACTTATAGTATGAAGGAACTTCTATTCCGTGACAAGGACGGATGTTTTGTTTGGATGAATTGACAAGGTACATGTATTGACGTTTCAGGCAATCGTAGAAAGAGTCATACAATTTATTCTATTGTGTTCCAATTAAACAAAGACATTAATTATAAATGCTCTGCTCTATTATTGGCCATAATTATTAAATAGAAGGGCGTGCATAACAAGCACGGATAGACGTTATTTTGCATCGACATACATTGCAATACAAATGTGTTTACAAAAAAGGTACAATTACTAATAAAACAAATATTAACCAGAAATAATCATAAGTGCATACTTATCTCGTTGGCAAAACTTTAAGGTTATGAATGTAAGAATGTTCAGAAGCTTTCAACACTATATATTTATGTGAATTATGTCGGTCGGGAAATTAAAATTGTATATACTTTTTTTGCATGTTATTCCCTTATACGAAAAATCAGTTTCTGTTGAATATTCATGTGTACAACTTACAACTTAAATACGAATCATGTGTTGTACTAACACTTTCAACACGACTGGTACCACTTGTTACTCAGAAACATCTTACCTTCCCGAGCTCATGAGTTCGACACTGTTTTTGGTATACTTCATGTTTGTCATTCTGTGTTTTTTTTTTGTAGTGTATTGTTGACTTTTTTCTTCTTTTCGTCGTTTTTTTTTTGTCTGTTTTTTTAATTGTGGGGGGGGAACTATTGGTTCACCTCCGGTTGGAGTCTTAAATGTTACATTTGTATCTTCACCTTTTTTAATGGTCAGACTTTTGTCAGCTATATGAGACAGCAATCTCATGATGTTATAAAAACTATCTTATGTATCCCGAGACACATATGGTTTACTGTATGCATTCGATTTATCATTGATTTTCTCTCTGTATAGGAGATCCATAGGTGGCCTTGTACTGTTTCCGCTGTTCGGTAGGGTTGTTGTCTCGTTGACAAATTAACCATTTTTATTCTCAATTTTATTTTTTATGTATTTCATACTTACAGGAAACTTGATCAAACACATGATTTGATTCATTTTTGCATACTTAATGTCCGACGGTAAATTTTGTATGCATATTAAAGACGAGTTTAAAAATCAATAGAATACAAATGTAATCTTTGAATGCTTTAATAAATATTTTTAAAAAAGGATATTGTAGGATATTGCAAATGAGACAACGCTCCACCAAAGACAAATTGGCATAGAAGTTAGAAACAATAGTTTTTTTCAAGATACATGGTTGAAAACCAGATATGTTTTTTAATTAAATATGTTTTTTTAATCTAACAATTCAATGACTATTATTTCATGTAGAAATCTGCATTACTAGAAACACAAATACACAATGCATTTGAATTTGATCGTTAATCGAATAACCTTCATAGTAATTTTTTCTTAAATTCTCAAATTAAAAAATCAAAGTGTTACACGGTTGTTACAATTTTTACAGTTATCATAACAGTGCTGTCGGTGGATGCCCCAATGGCTTTCTAAGTGTTTCTACTGCTGCCGTCCAGAACAGTTCTTCGCCAACGCCCACTGGATATTTCAGACTTGATGCACTGTCTAGAAGGGCTCTTAGTTGATTCGTCATATGTTTAGAGTCAATACTTTTAAGCATAATCAATAAAAAATATCCCTTCCCTGTCTACGCCTTCGCTCTTGAACGATATCAACCTCCCATTGACACCATTCACTTTTTGCAAAATCATTTGATAAAATAACAACAACTTTCCATGATTTTTCTAGATAGTTATTGATGTTTGCAGTAATTGATTCCCCGATTTCAAAATCTCTATGATGAATGCAAAGTTTCATTCCTTCATCTTGTTCTAGTTTCTTTAGAAACTTGTGATGAACCCAATGGCGATCTGCATCACAATATACAACAAATGCATGATGTTCGAAATCATCTGCATCCTGCAAGGGGAGATAACCTCTTCTTCTGTTGTAATTGATTCTCCATAGGTATAAATAATTTTTAATGTTTGTTTGACACTTTATTATTATCGCAAATATCACAGCTAATACCACAACAGACAATAACAAGATTATTACCATTGTATAAATAGGATTCCATGGAGGACACTCCTTAGACGAGTTAACATACTTTTCAAGTAACGTTCCATCAAGCGCTGGTGGTGACCTACATTTATATAGCGTTGGATAACTGAGAAGCTTTACTTTAGTTGTTTTAATCCATTCTGTAAACCATAGTTGATCACAAGTGCATACAAACGAATTATAGCTCAAATCCAGAACTTTTAAAGATCTGAGTACGTCTGCAGGGAATGATTTTTTATTTATAATTTTGATGAAATTATCTTTCATGTTGAGGTTCCTAAGAGACGTCATATTCCGAAATATTTCACTACCATCATTCCAATCTGACAATCTGTTTGAGCTTAGGGTCAATATTTCCAGTGATTTTAAGAACGGAAAAACATTTTTTGGAAGAATAAAAAGACTGGCTGAGGATATTATTAAATTTTTCAGCCTTACTAAAGGTGAAAATATTTGTTGCATCTTTGTTTCGTTTCTAGGGAAAAAATTATGGTCTAAGTTTAGAAAACTTAGATTTGGTGACAAGGAAAAAATAGTCTGTGGATTAAACTCATTCCGATCGAAATGGAAATTTGCAACATCCATATGCAGACTTGAAAGAGATGAACTATTGAACGCATAATCGTCTATTTTTTGCAAAGGAAACCCTATTTTCGAGAGTTGTAAAGAATACAAAACTGGGAGGAATGCGAATATATTTGACCGAATTCTCCTCATTGGTATTCTATTGAGTAAAAGCTTTTTCAAATTTGGCAAACATAGAAAAGCTTTTATTCTAATGTCCCCAATGTTATTATCGCTTAAATCTAAACTTTCTAATTTGTTGACTAAACTGATAACTCGGCTATCCTTCGTACACCATTCCGGAACCTTTGAGAGAAGATTTTCATTCAAACGCAAATCTACTAAATCCTTCGAAATGCCTTTTAAATCAATATGTTCAATCTCATTTTTATTCAAAAACAGCTTTTGCAACTTTTTTAATGGTGAAAATGTCGCACTCTTTAGTTTAGAAAAACTGTTACCATTAATTCTAACAGTTCGTATTTCACTGTATGAAAAACTTGTAAACATATCGACTGGAAGGAAAAGCCAGTTGTTATTCTGAAAATATAAAGATCGGAGATTCCTTGTTTTCATTTTCCCAACGGATACCTTTATTACATTCACCTCTAGATTTGTTTCTTGAAAAATACGTAAACTATCCAGAAATTTCAAATTGACAAAAGCATCTTCATGAATAAACGTAATAAGATTGTTATCTAATGTTAATTCTTTCAGTCTAATATAGGTCAAATTCTTGAATCCATTTGTTTCAATATTCGTCAAATTTGTTCCACTCATTATAACAGAAATTATCTGATCTGGAAATTGTGGAATGTAATGCAAACCTCTTCCACTACAAACAGCTTCACGTTTCTTTGAACGCCTAATTGTGCATTTACAATTCTTGTGGCATTCTTTCTGCATTACATAACCTTTGCTTATATTTAGGAAACCAAGCGCAAACACAAAAAGGATGTATATTCTCATTTTAAGAATTACCTGTAATAAAGACAGACCAAATATAATAAATGTTATTTCGCCAGATTGAAAGTTAAATGGGCACTAGCTGTCAAATTCATGTTCACCGATTTGACTCAAATGTTCATATTAGATTTATAACAGGGTAAAACATTTATCCAAATTACAAAAAGTCTAAAACAAGCGATTTACATTTTCTATGTCTGTTTGATTTCAATTTTCAGGTTTAAAATTAAGTTAATTTTCGGTTTTACCTGTATAAGAATGATGTTTTGTGGATCGAATCGGTCAATCGAATGATTTACCTTTGTTTCACTTTCAATGTTGACATTCCTTTCTTTTTATAGTCTAACACCATCAGTCATGCATATTTCATCATTACCTAATGGGTAAAATTGAAGTTCACATGCATACGGATTCAATGAGGTCGAATTATACAATTGCAAGTGAATAATTCATCATCGTTTATAATGTTTCTTATTTTATTTTTACAACATTGAACCATACTGGCTGCTATTAGTGAATTATTATTTCACTATAAGTTCACTTTCATTGAACAAAAAAATCATAATTTAATTGTTTTATGTATCTCGTAGCTAGTGCCCCTTTAAAGAAGCTTATATATGAAAATGATGAAGGCATTAACGAACTGCGAATCACAGCACAAGAAAACCAAAACATACTTAATTGAATACTTAAAAGAGTATTTTATTAATGTTTGTTATTTCATTGCATTGTTCATACCACTTTTGACGAGAATAGGTGTGTATACATTCCATTGTATAAGTTTGTGTTCCTGGTGCAGGTGGGTCATGTCTGTGTGTGTTGCTCTGTACCGAGTCAGGAATATGACATTTGTTTTAACGCATTCCATTTGTAGATAACGTTTGACTTTTTGCAGTTTTTATAGACTTCTTCTTAATTTACTTTGAAGTTATGATATTTTTGATATAGCTATTATTTAGCACAATTATTTCGATTTTTAATCTTGATTTGAATTTGAACTGTTTTGATAAGTTAGAAACACGGTACTGCCGAACACTATGATCGGTCATGTATTTTAAATGAGGTTTATTTCTATTTCATTTCACGCAAGAGATTTTGTTTTTTCTATGTTACAAATAATGTTAATTATCATTTTTGCATTGTTTTATGAGAAATCAATCTGATTTAACAATTTATCATTTTGCTGCCTGTTTGAACTTCTGTAACTCGAATACCTTAAAAAAAATGGTCTCTGAAAATCATCAATTAGACGACTTGCACTGCAGCAATTGAAATGAGATACCACTTTTTGAATTAAGTGAGAGAAAAAAACGTACACAGAACCACAAATTAATTCAAAGACTGCATACCTTGTTCAATATAAGTAGTTCATTACACGGTTCCAAACTGGTTGATAAACTCAATTCAAATAGGACTTCTCATTGAATATTTAGAGAGGCACTTGGTCAGAAGGTACGACGAACTAACTTTATAAATATCGGCGTTTGAATCTTTACAATCCTTTTACTACATTTGTTTTTTAAATTTAATTCTTCCTTATTTGATTTGAACTTATTGGCATTGATATGTTGATTTTTGTATCATAATACAAATTCCACATTGTAAGTACTTTCGAAAAGGAAACAATGCATTTATACGCTTCAAAAAATCAATATAAAAACTACAATAAGTTCAATTGTGGCTATTATTGGTTTTTTTTTTAAATTTGTATTAGACATTGTCACTCATTTGTTCATATTTCATCACCGGCTATTCAATTTGTAAATTAGTATTAGTCATGTTTATGGCCTTCATTCAAAACTTTGATGCTGTTGACAGATCTTTGATAATTCTTTGTTTTCTTTAGGAGAATACAGATAATTATATGTTATAATGTTACACTACTGCCTCGGGTTCGGGTGGAGGTACTACAATAGTGTCGGTATTTATTACAGACATTTCTTCTTTGTTAATAAAATTGTCATTTTTTTTGGTGTACCATTATTTGCAATCAGTTGTTTCAAATGAATTTGGTAGTGTAAATTTTGTTATGAAATGTGAATGACATACGGGTAAAGACTTAGTTGGTTTTACTTTGTGTTTTTTAAAAGTCCGATCATTTCTACATTTTTAAAAAAATTATAAACTTGTCTTTGTTATTACCATGATTAGTAACAATTGTACATCATGAATGGTTGCTTTTCATAAAGTATAATGAATGTAATAGAAAAACTAACTAAAACTTTGTCAGCAATTATTACACATATTTCTTCTTTTTTTAATTTTAATTCGTGTACCATTATTTGCCATTAGTCTATTTTTGAATACCTTTGGGTATGCAAATGTACAAGTAAAGATACTTAAATTTGTGTGTGTGTTTGTGAAGAGTTTTATACATTTTTTTATTTTCTCATTTTAATACAACACTATGAAGTATAATTTTGTATAAGCATATTTTTTTTAACATAAGGAATGTTTTTTTCTCATAAAGAGTAATGAAGATAGTTTAACGATACTAAAACTGCTACGTATTATTTATAAATATCTCATATTTTTGTTAAAATCATTGTACCTTCATTTTCAATCAGTCATTTTAATGATACTTGGTGATATAAATTAATTTTATGAAATATGAATAATAAAAGGATAAAAAAAACTTACATTATCTCCTCTTTTTAAACGGAAGCATTAACACATTTTTTTATATGATTTTTTTATGTACATCGTTATGTTCTCCATACATTATGATAATTATCAGATAAAATATACTTTATATTTCATTTGTATTATTTTTAAATTTTATTGAAAATCATCCAGCGAATTGGCATGTTTTGATTGTTTTTGAACAGTTCTATTAGATTGTAGCAATCGCGATATACATTTTCGTTTAGTACTCATCGGGTTTGATAAAAGAATGCCTTTATGCTTTTGGCAAACGGAATTATAATGCAATTTGAAGTTGAGATTTGTCTGCACGTTTCACTTCTTTCCAAATAAACGAAAACAATCTGGGATCAGAGAATTTTGTTGAATCATTAAAAATAAAATGTCGGGCTCCTGTACATAGACGATTTAAATTTTCCCGAGATTCAGGATCATTTTAATGAATTGAAACGAAACTACGATTGCGTAATTTGTAAGAGTACAACATATGACGTAGTAGAGTTTAATCTGTCAGAAAGGTCCCTCCATCCTATCCTTCCGATCAGACCGATCACTTTAAGTCTGACATGTTTGTGAAGGTGGAATGCACGTACTGTAGCTATAAAACCAGGTATAACCCATTATTACATTGGTTGCAACGAATTACATTGATTTCCCAGTGAAATAAAAACCGATAATTTCACATGTGATTAAACGTGGTTATTTCACTCCTCTCACGTCATACAACAAGGCGTCGATAACGTCGGATCAAAACAAATTGTGAATGCGTAGAACAAATATATAGTTCCTTATATTTTCTACATTATTTTTATTAAAAAAGCCATTTGGCAATCTAATAAAAAGAATAACTAATCAAAGAATTCAAATATCGAGAAATATGCAACTCGTGACCGAACAACACTCGTGAAATAATGTGTTGTTCGGTCAATCGTTGAATATTGTTTTCTATTTGAATTCTTTGATTAGTTATTCTATATCTATTTCATCAGCAAATGCATGTCAAGACTTTTGTTTTATATGCGTTCCATTGATTGATGAAGTCTACGTTTGGTTTGAGTTTGTCAGTTTTTATGGACTTCCTTTTTTGAATTACCTTGGAGTTACTTCCCTTTTTGAATTACCTTGGAGTTCAGTACTTTTGTTAATACTTTTTTTATTTGCATTTAATAAACAATGCTGATATTACAAAGTCATGTTGATGAAATAATTAAATAAATATAGTGATAATGATATTCCCATTAGAAATATAGGGTTCAAACGAAAGAAAAATCAAGTAGTTAATTTTGGGCGTTTTACAAAATATTTCATTATACATTTTTTTTTTAATTTTAATAGCATGGTGTATTTGAAAATAAGTTTAGTAAATTTCAATATCGTCTTTATTACACTTTCAACGAGAAAAATTCGTGTGCTCAATATGTATATAGTATGAATAAATGATATTGAATATACGTGTACATAAATGAGACAAAAACAACTACAGGAGGAAACCAAAGATCCAACACTGTCTTTCATTACCATTAATAAGAAGTTGTTATCTAATGTGATCGTCTAAATTTCCCTTCATCAAGAACAAGGGGGCGGGCTTGATATCCAATTTATCTGAGTTATTTATGAACAGCAATAAATAGCATGTCAACGCATATTGTGAATTCGAGACTAACTTTTATAAACATGGTGCATCAAATATGGTATTTTGAATAAAATTTCATCAAAATCGAGCAAACCCCTTTTTAAGTCGGAGGATGTTTATTTAACGAAACACGTAAAAAGATATATGATCAAAAGAAAAAAAGTAAGGTGATTTTTTTTTTATATTATCAACTACCGATTGCATACATCTCTTGCCAAGATAACATTGATATACATCGACCTCCTTGTTTGGTTAATGGTAACGATTTCGATATTGATATAAGCCTGTTAAAGAATTTGAACATATCTTTACTCTAGAATCTCTGCCAAACTAGCATCAAATATTCACAAAAATAAAAATGAATACCAAGAAGCAACAATAAAACAGCACAGTACATAAGACCAAATTCACCAACCACAGCCGACTAATCCGACATGCATATAAAAATAAATAAAGACAAACCAGCAACGATAAAAACACATTCCATAGCCTTAAATTTGATTACACCAAATTAAGATGCACGCAATCATATGTGTTGCCGTTTTAAACCATGTCGTAAATCTAACAAACATACATAGGAATAAACTGCAACGGGAAGCTACCGGCAGAATGAACTCTTATTTGGACATTCAAATTAAAAGCAACACAATATTTAATAAGAAGAGTCAAAGTGACATTAAATTGCTAATTAAACACTCGGTTTACAATTGAAAAGAAGTATAATTGAATCTTGACTTGAATATTTTCAAAAGTGGTCAAGATAACAAGGGGAAATTTTAATATAACGGAACTATTAAACACGGTCATATGTGTGCGAAGTAAGGCTATATAACCTTTTTATCTATCATTTTCTACGGATATTTCCTTTACTAAGTCAGGTAAATGACGATTGTCTTCCATTCGTTCCTTTGGTTTGTCATGCCCGACGTCCGAATTTGTCAGGTTTTTTTTATTTATATTTTTAATTTTTTTTAATTTTAATTTAATTTATTTTTTCGATTTTGTTAAACCCTAGCCGTATTTGGCACAACTTTTTTGAATTTTTGGTCCTTAGTGTTGCTCAACTTTGTACTTGTTTTGGCTTTCGAACTTTTGTATCTGGGCGTCACTAGTTAGTCTTGTGTGGACGAAACGCACTTCTGGCGTATTAAATTTTAAACCTGGTGCCTTTTGTTAGCTATTATTCGTGTGTTTCTTTGTCCAATATGTTCTCCTATTTATTTGTATTGAAGTCCTGTAATGTTATGTTGTCATTTTAATGTTATATTTAACATTGCCATTAAAGCGGCACGCCACAAAACCAATTCAACCCACCATTTTTTTCTTTAAAAAAGTCCGGTACCAAGTCAGGAATATGACCATTGTTATATTATAGTTCGTTTCTGTGTGTGTTAAATTTTAACGTTGTGTTTCTGTTGTGTCGTTTGTTTCCTCTTATATTTGATTGTGAAATCACATTACTATAAGACGTGTCACGGTACTTTTCTATCCCAAATTCATGTATTTAGTTTTGATGTTATATTTGTTATTCTCATCGGATTTTGTCTAATGCTTAGTTCGTTTCTGTGTGTGTTACATTTTAATGTTGTGTCGTTGTTGTCTTCTTATATTTAATGCGTTTCCATCAGTTTTAGTTTGTAACCCGGATTTTTTTTTCTATCGATTTATGAGTTTCAAACAGCGGTATACTACTGTTGCCTTTATTTGTCAGTGTTAATGGAATTTACCTTAGATCTTGGTATGTAGTTTTACTCTTTGAGTGGTGTCATAATCGAAAATACTTTAAATTATAAACGAAGAAATTGAATTAATAGTGTAATGAATTCACACAATCGTTAAAACATTTTTCTTCATTCTTATCAGAAAAAACAAACTAAAATCTTTAAGTCAGTAGGCGAAATAGAGAAAATACGTGGTATATTTTTTTATATATATATAGCACAATTTAACTACTTATATTAAAAACGCATTTAAATTTCTACACTATTGGTTTCTGATGTAAAATACTTACTTTCTTTGAAATCGGCAATTACTATCTCCCGGAACATTTTCTTGTCAATTAATAATAAACAGTTTTCTGTTTGATAACTAATCAATCAGACAAATGATTCAATATTCCACTGATTCATTACCTGTCATACAATGTCTATCATAGAAACAACAAAGTTAATTTCACTATTTCAATTTAAAAAAACATGTAACAGATAATTACAAAAATTAAACTTTAGAGATGTAGATATAATCGAATTTTCCTAATTCCAAAGAAAATTGTGAAATTAATATTCATTTCATATTTTGAAACGTCTTAATCATTGCATTCTATAACTGCATGAGCTGGTTTGTTTATTTCAAAACATTGATCCAAAATTAAAATACTTTAAATGTGTTAAATACAACTACAACAAGTATGATCACTGTTATCAATTGATGATTTCTGTCAGCATCTTCCTTATTCTTACATATTATCGCACCGCGGAAAAATTATCACGTTTTTATTGGTTTAAAGCCGTCATGTAGTGACCCCCTATGAATCCGTAGAGGGTTAGTAAATTTCATAGGGGGTTCATGACGTCACGTTTACTATTATTGGTGACGTCATCTATTAAATAAATGTTGTTGTCTTTCATTGTTTATTTTTCCACAAAACGCAGCAGAAAAGGTTAAGCATGCTATAAATTCGTTATACGGTTAACTACTGACCCACTCCTGACCATAGAGGGTGAAATAGACCATAGGAGATTCGGCCTCCGGCCTCACCCCCTATGGATTTTACTAACCCTCTATGGATCCGTATAACTTATAATATTATGCCAATATTTATGCAAATACAACTTGAAAACTATGAATTAATTTTTTAAAAACATTTCTTTGCTTTTGTTGGATATTTGTTCCACAGTTAATATATAGACTTGTTTGTAATTTTAAGAGTTATGAACTTTTGAAATGCTTGTAAATAATGAGAGATGGTACATGATTTAATCCTTTTCTGTATTTGATAGAACAATGAGGTCACATGCTTTCGAAATCAGTTTGGTCATGTTGGTGTTGGACTGTCCTTTCATTGGACATTTGTACCATTATTTA
This sequence comes from Mytilus edulis, assembly GCF_963676685.1. Taxonomy (NCBI): domain Eukaryota; kingdom Metazoa; phylum Mollusca; class Bivalvia; order Mytilida; family Mytilidae; genus Mytilus; species Mytilus edulis. The sequence goes on along the minus strand of NC_092354.1, from coordinate 62,352,935 downwards.
CTTGAAAAAATGACAAACGATGGAACTCTTTCCAATTATTAATTTGTGTTTATCTGATGTGTGAATTGGGTTAAATTCCGCAAGTGATCATGCAAAGGTATGATAAAAGTGTGTTTATCTGATGTGTGTTGGGTTAATGCGTTCATTATTAAGTTTTTTTCTAAAGCTTATCATATGCACAAAATTGAAAAAAAACAAAAGTTGCTTATGTGAAGGTATCCCTTTTTGAAATTAAGGAACTTGAATTTTAGATATAACGTATTTGTACATTTATGTTAAACACGATTTAATTTATATTTTTTAAACAATTTTTGTATACATATTTGTAATATATGTGCTTACCTGACTACCTGGTTATCATTATGTGTGACTTGAAGAATATTCAACCATGGATAGGTAGAAGTCTTTGGAAAAGCATCAATGTTTGTTGTATATAAGTTAGACAAATATAGTGGAAACATCGACATGTTATATAAAAGAAAACAAGGTTTCGTTACCGTTAGATACTTGATATGGTTTTACGTAAATCAACTGACTTGTAAGAAGGTCTATAAAACCTACATTGACTGTGATTATATCATGACTCCTGACCGAAACAATGAACATAAAAGAGAGAAAAAATAAATATATAAATATCCTGTCTGATTATATCTCTCCTATTCTGATACTGTTCGCGCTCCCTCTGCTTGTGTAGTATAGTTTGTTGTTAACATGTGCATATTAGCTGATCTCAAGACTAATGCGTTCGTCTCTGTTTTTTATTTCTGGAATTTGTGAAATCAAAGAATACACACATATGTAAAAACCTGTATCAAAAGTTGCTTCAGTATATTTACATTAAAAATTTCATTGTCACTCATAATTAAATACCAGACATTCTTGTCTTTTCAAATAGAAATCTAATAAATGAATAAGTGGCTTTAGTGTTCCCTGTCTTGTTGAGTACAAAAATCCCGAAAAAAAAATGTGTATATCTTGATTTATGACATTTAAACTGACATTTGGTTTCCTTTATCAATATAACCCATTATCGTATCATCATTGTCGAAGTCGATTTTTAATCAGTGGTCAGTTGATGTCAAAGAAGAATGCTATATTTCTCATAGTTATGATTTGATAATTTGTCTAAATATCTCCGTTCTATGTTTTATGCACTTAAACAGAGTATATCTTCAAAGTTTATTTCTAAATCACATATATGTACATGTAAGTGGACTTTGCAATGATTTTTTATTTGTTTTTTGTAAAATTTCACGTCTGTTTTTTCTTTATGGTAAGCACCCAGTTAAAATGATGAAAATTTATCAGCCTGCACGAAAGGTTTAACTTACACAGACATCAAAACAAATTCATTATGAACTAAACATTCGATAGACAACATGAAGATAGAGTATGACGCCATTTTAATATCAAAATCATTCTACAAAACAAACTACGCAGTTTAAAAAAAAATATTTTTCTTTTGAAAATTTTATATTTTTAAAATTGAACAAGGCAGCCGACGCAATACAAGAAAACCCCAACGTTGGCCTCAAGTTTATAATTTGGCGTCATTGTGCTATCTTGCTTATTTCAGTTAATATTTCATAAAAGCGTTAATTAATCTGCTAAAAGCAAGTCATTACTTTCAATTTATTTAGTGCAATGTGTGTTTCTTATGTTAGAATATAGATACAATGACTCATTTTAGTGGAATAACAATTAATGTCAATCAAAGTGCATTTTGTGCATCCCGTTATTTTGAATTGCTGTCATCACCTTTATATATATTATGCATAGAATCGAAATTACGGTTCAATAATTATAACATTCTTTCTTTATTCAAACTTCTTCATGTTCTAAATTCTAGAAATTTGTGATATATGTTTATGGGGAGAGAAAAACAATCCCAGCTCTATGTAAGACTGCACGGTGGAAATGAGACCGTCAACTTATAACATCGAGAGCGTCAACCTCAGTGCGTGTTAAGAATGGTAAAATGTCATGTTAATGTTCAAAGATGTCCTGATTCAAGCTTAAATGTTATAGAAGTACAATATTGTATTGAATTGAAATGAATTTATAGAATTTTTAATTCCAGAATACCGAGGACATAACACACGCGTTCATTGATTCGAGCAACAACAGATGAAGCTGTCGCATTATGTGGATCCCGATCTTTTAGCTTTCAAGCGTTGTAAATAGGTAGCACCTGAGATCAACCTGGTTTCTTGATGAGCTTATTGGTACTCAGCCCTGTAGTTTTATATGTTGTTTTGAAAAGTGTCGTAGTATTTCGTTTTTTTTTATAAGAAAGAAATATTTTGCAATAAAAATGCATTTCTCATATATCTAAGTTTGTGGAAATACTTTCTCATAGGAATAAACGAATATGCTTGATACATGTCGATAAGAAAACATCGTAGCGACATAAAAATCAAAAAGACATCGAGAGGCCAATGTATAATCTTCAAAAAATAGACAAACATTTGTACTTTTGTCAAGACATAAAGAGCCCCGTCTTCACAAGTGGAGATTCAATGCAAAAGACATTTTCACGATATGTCATTATTACCAAATTACCAAAAAGAAAAAAGAAAAAAAGCAGCAAACAAAAATCACCCATTAAGAAACAAAGACACAGCTCCTGACTAGGGAAAACACGTAAGTAAACTTGTAGATGGATAACAAAGATTTTTGAGAAATCAATCTGATGTTTTGCGATCAGTAGAATGATAGAAGGTATATAGAATAGTTAACAAAAAAAATCAGTCAATATACTAGTAACCTGAATCATAATACCATATAATTCAATGCTTGCGTTTTCAAGGACTTAGTCTGATATAAAATAATTCGATTATCTGAGTAACTGGTGCCAGCTCTTGAATACCGAATAAGTACGGAAATGTATATCTGATATGATTGTAAAGTTGATATATTACTGCTACGGTGGGAGAAATTGATAATTTCCAAATTTAAAGCGACTCGTTTGTGCTGCGATCACCGCTGATGTCAAATTCGAGGTATACGTCTACAAATGAAGCGGATGAAGCCTTGTCGGTTATTACTTTAACTTCTAGTTCTGAAGGATCTAGTAATTGAACCCAATAAGAAATGTTTGGATTTTTTAAAAGAAAAAAACATCATCATTTCATCTGATTGTCAAATCAAAGATTGCTTCTTTGATCGTCACGTGTTTGACAAGTGTATGAAGGCAACCCTACTCATAAGACAACAAGAAGAGGTCGGCAAAACAAGAAATACGAAAGATAATTTTAGAACATATAACCGAAATAAGGTTGTTTAGAAACATGATTTAATAACAGCAGTATAGTTTATCATTTTGATCTTTCAATATGGTGTGAGTCAAAGCATAATAATAATAATTTTATTTGCAAAGTACACTCATATGGGCCAAGCAAACAACAAGAAATATACAATACAAATTACAAGTATAAACATTATACGAAAAATAATTATGAAATTGTCACGTTTATAAACTTTACAGATGGCTTAATAAAGTCGCGAGCTGCTGTCCAATGATAAGATACATGATTTAAGGTTGTCTTAGCTTTGATTTGTATAACTCGGTTTGATGTGATGAATTTTTTAATACAAGTGATCTCTCAGAGTTGAGCTCAGTTAAAATCTAGAAAAAAAAATTATATTTATCAGCACGTTTATTCCAAAATTACCAAACATTTAGTCTCTAAGTGCATTTCTATTCGACGAATATTCGAAGGAAATGAGAAAACTACAATGTAGTATTGCGGACATAAAATAGGTTCATTTGTGAATATGGTCCAAAATCTTATTTTTTTAAGTCAATGGGAAACCCCAAATACCACTTGGACAAAGGCATGCGCAAAGAATACTGCCATAACGAGTTAAACAAAAAGTCACTTCATAAATTGCACAAGTCCGAAGCGCTGATGCTTAGATTCATCTCCATCCGACACGATGTGTTATACGTCTATTTTAAACTATCATTGAAATCAAATAATATGTCAGGTAGAAGTTGTGGTCAAAGTGTTGACCGACAAAATGATGCCACCACGATCAAAACATTTCATTCCTTGATGGAGTGGGATAAGAGAAACGAGTGCCAATGACGTTAGAATCGAACTTTGTAAAAATTGTTTAGTGCAATATATAAAGGTTATGCTTATGATGATGAAAAAGACAACGGTGGGTTTAGGAACAAAATCCCAATGTCTGCGTCTAATGTCACTAATATTTAGTCCAACAACAAATAGAAATTGAAATGAAATATACAATACAGTTTGCTATATAAAGTAAAATAATGTAATTTAGAAACTGTAAAGATTGCACTTTTGTTTCAAGTAAAATAAATAACTTATTACATTCTAAATTTCCCTAGTTTACTTAATACAAAAGCACCGAAAGTTTTTAATTGTTGTACATTTTGCTCAAGTAGTTACAGTTCTTTATCATGTTTATTCACAACAGAAGAATTTAACATCATTAAGTGCGGTATCGTCGAATCCCGCTCCTTGGGCAGCTTGTATTTTAGTCTTTAAACCACATATGGCACTGTTCACTGGACAAGCGTCACTCCATTCACCGGAAGCCCCATATTTGCCATACCCGGGAGGAAAGCTTAGGTCAAAGTCAAACAAATTATCTTTAAAAGATCTGCATCTGAACCTGACGTAGTTGGCACCTGTACTGTCTTTTGTAGCCTACCAAATATAAACAAAATAAACATGTTCTGAGTTCATTCAACTTAGTATAAATTTATGAATTTGGTGTGACGCATATGTAAACTGTTGTCATCAACCGTTACTTAAAAAGAGATATAGTTGGCAGTGTCATCCACTTTTATATAGTTTCGGAAAATTAAAAAAAAATATACCAGTGCATGAGATATGGTTTGTGAACTTTTAATTAAATACAAAACTAAAGTTTTGATAAGCGAAAAATACAGACGATTTAAGGATATTAAAACACTATGAACTTGAGTAGAATATGCAAAAGTCTAATTAATCAATTTTTGAAATGTATCTTCTATATGATTATTCTGTAGAAAATCAAACTCACACTAGTTTGCTCTGTGTGTCCAATAATTTGCAACCTTAATTATAGAACTGTACTTAAACAATGAACTTCAAATAAATAAGGTCGAATCCAATAAAACCAATTTCAAAGTACGACTGTATGATTGTGATAAACGGGAACAGGGAAGAAATGAACAACATCATATAAAATGTATAGCACATATATATAAGAAAATGTGGTATGAGTGCCAATGAAACAACTCTCCATCCAAGTGGCAATTTGTTAAAGGTCAAAGTACGGCCTTCAACATGGAGCCTTAGCTAACACCGAACACCAAGCTATAAAGAACCCAAAACATTACTAGTGTTAAACCAACGGTCTAATCTATATAAAAAAAACGAGAAACGAAAAACACTCATGAACCACATACGACAACCAGTGAACATCAAGGTTCTAACTTAGGACAGGTGCAACCAAATGCATCGGGTTTAAACGTGTACACAATAAGTTTACAAATCTTTACCAGAGACCAAATGACATAAAAGTAAACAGCTATAGGTCATCGTACGGCCTTGAAAATGAGCAAAACCCATACCAAATAGTATGTGCATGAGCCAGCCAAGTATGTATAATCTAAATAATTTACTTGGCTGGCTCATGCACATACTATGCGGGATGGGTTTTGTTCATTTTCAAGGTCGTACGATGAAATATAGCTGTTTACCTCTATGTTATTTGGTCTCTGGTAGAGATTTGTAACTTATATGTGTACATAAGACGATTTATTTTCGCAAATATTAGTTTGTTTACAGTATGCGTAAATATCCATTCGGCATATCAACATATTTTACATTTTTGTAAAATAACCTTACTTGGTACGATCGAAATTAAGAATCTCCAGGGCTAAAAATATAAATAATTTGAAATTTTCAAAATACTAAGATTATCTACCCTATGAATATAACCTTAGCTGCATTTGGCAAAATCTTTAGAATTTTCAGCGTCGTACTTAATTTGCCTTTTTAACTTTTTTTGGTTCGAGCGTCTCTGGTGAGTTTGTTGTAGACGAACGCGTACAACATGTTTATCCTTGCATCTATGATAAGTGAAACTAGATAGATGAAAACACCAAAAATTCAAAACAGAACAGCTGAATCTAAGGTCAATTTTGTCTTAAGCAATTATGGCATTAATTTAGTACAATCGCATAACATTAGCTTTAGTACATTTACATAACACCAGTTTTAGTACAATTTCATTAATTATGATAAGAAATTATACTGTTAAAATGTATCATCGGCATCATGCCAATATCCAAACCCTGGTAACTGGGCTTAATGAATATTAAATGAAACAATGATAACCATCTAAGATCTACAATGGCATACCAAGGTTTAGGATTGACCAGTTTCTTTAATTCTTACCCTGATGTTTTTACATCAATGTTTTAACTTAACTAACTTTAAGGTAGTAAATGTAAGAAAGTTACATAATTTTCAGTATGTTAAAATTATACATGATATTAAATGTTAAATGTTACAGAAAAAAAAACTCGCGATTAAAAGAACAATATCTACCTCTGGTATTACAATTCCTTTTTATTTTGTTTAAATAAAAGTTTAACAATTCAAAAATTCAAAATCAAACACAGATAATTTTAACATATTCGATTTCACTTAGATTCTTTATTGCATGAATGACAGACACCGAGTAATGTTTATAGATCAAAAGTGCTAGTCTGTTTAAGTCCCCATTAAAAAAAATCTTTTGGAATAGGAAATACGAAATATTGTTCCCCTGTAATATTTCTGGAAATCAGAAACAGAAACATTATCATATAGATATCAAAGTACAAAGACAAAAATAAATACATTAACAACTTATCAACTAGCTTAGAATTTCAAAATCTCAGTTCAATGCATATTTCATACTGAAAATTATCTGTATATCCATACAGACTTTTGTAATGGACTTAATTAATTAAACTTGCAAAGGAAATTTAAACACAACAAACGTTAAATTGTTTTGCAAGAATTTTTAGTATATCATTGATAATAAAATCCGTTTAAATTTCTAATAGCTTAAATCGAGAAAAAATATTTGTTACATTTTTAGATCTAATCAACTTACATTGTATTTCTCTACTTGTAGAGAAAATGAGGTGAGAAATGTCTTAGCTGGACAAAGTGCTTCCCCTGTCCAATTTCCCCATACCTGCTGACCAGAACTTGCCGTGTCACCACAACGATCACTCCCTCTACTCCCACAGATAATTTCTATAACATTCAATTCTGACCTATCTGTATGTGGTCCTTCGATCTGTCAGTGAAATGCATATATTAAATGAAAAAATTACTTCGTACTTTTTTTGGCCTTTTAATTGTTAAGATGCGTGCGTCACTGATGCGTCTTTTGTAGACGAAACGCGCGAATATGTAAATATATAAAATTTCAATCACGGTATATATGATGAGTGTATTTACAAACGTGTATTTTGTTTGAATTGTTTTACACTGGTAATTTAAGGGTCCGTAATAGCTTGGTAGGTGCGATACGAGGTGCAAAACTGAGGGAAACACTTCATAGTATAAGAGGAAACAAAACGGAATAACACAAACACTGGACTGCTAAAAACAAACGCCAATATACATAAAAACGGACTATGTGATAACAATTGCAATATTCCTGACCTGGTTCAGGACATTTTAAGAAAACATGGCCTGCCGAACCTCCCGCTTATATAGCAATGTTAACAATATCGATGAAAACAACATAGTTTACCTGACAGGAATAAAGTACAAATAAATGCAAGAACATTCAGGACAGAGAAATACATAAATAATTAATATAATAGTCCATCTCACCAAATAAACCACAGAATAACAACGAACACCTAAAATTAATTTACGACAAAACACCATTCCAGCACAACAGAATAATGAACTATGCGTCACACGAAGTATCAACGTCACAAAAAGTGACGTCACAGGTAAATTTCTAAAATTACAATATGAAATTGGGATTAAGTTTGTAATGGTGTTATTTGATGTTTTTTCTAACCATTACAAGAATATTAATATCAAATTGTGTTAGTAATGGTGTAATCATTTCTATTTTAAAACCATAGTTTTTCACAAATGAATGTGTGCATATACTTGCTTTTAACCTAAAAATCATATAAATGAACTAGATGATTAATATCTTTACTTTTACATACATAAAGAAAATGAAAAATAGAATTAAAACCATAAACGATTAGACATAAAACAACATCCAACAGGAACTACATATGGAACATCATCACTAACACTAAATACATGAATGTTAGATGTACAAATACCGAGACATGTCTAATATCAATGCGACTTTACACTCAGCAAAACAGTCATATTTTGGAATAGGTCATGTTCGGTAGTTAGAAGACCAGACGACGTAGAAGATAAACCACAAACAAAGACTTGGTAAAAATGTCGTTGGTTAGTTTAGACACAGAAACATCATTAGATCAACCGATTCGTGATGGTGTCCATACCATTTACTGAGTGTCAATTTTAATCTGTCCTCCTCATAACTCTGTTGGAGCACACTCCTGTATATGAAGTCCGTATAGTGGGAACATGCACGAGCGTAATGTATCAACTGAGATATGTAAACACCATACGATGGGCCAGAGGGTATGTTACTGCTGAGAAATGGGAAGTTGATAATTGGGAAGTTAAAATCGTCCCGTTTGTCATAGATTTTAGTGTGAAGTCGTTTATCTGTGTCAATATTGAGTAAAAGATCAAGGTATGAAGCAGTCCTCCTAGTATCAGTAGTATCCTTAATTTTAAGTTCACTTGGATATATGAGATGTAAGTACTGGCTGCAATACGGGTTATTCAGTGAGAGGACATCATCAATATATCTGAAAGTGAAATTAAAGAACTTCACAAGGTGCTTTTTCTGTATGTCTTTTGGAAGGTTTTGAATAAATTCTGCTACATACGAGTACAAAAACAAATCAGCCAGTAGGGATGCACAATTAGTACTGTCTGTAATACCGACTGTCTGTTGAAATATCAATCCTCCAAACTCAACAAATATATTGTCGATCAAAAAGTCCAGCATTTTGATAATATCATCTTCAGTATATTTTATGGGTAGAATCAGTGCGGTCCTTCACAAAAGTAGAATTATTATAAACCAAAAACAAGAAATTTGTATCTACGATTCCCATTTTTTTTTAGAAAAAGCTAATGATAATGAGTTGTTGAAGTCGATCTTTTAATTGAGCATGGGGAATAGTAGTGTAAAGCGTAGAAAAATCAAAAGTTTTAATGTTGCTGCAGAAATTTAGATCTAAGATTTAGCAGTAGATCTTTAGAATTTTTAAGAAATCCACCTCACTTTAACACCACTGCTGGAATATATCTCATCACAATATTTTTGAAATGAAATGTCAGTGAAATGCATACATTAAGGATGTACTTAGGTAAAATTAAATAAATCTAGAAATTAAAATTGATGCTATAAGTCAAAAAAGCATTTGTTAAGGTACACCATAAGCTAAGAATATTGATAGGTTATTGAGCTCCTTTTGAGATATTTTTTATGATGACGGGAAAAGGCTGCCTCGGACTTTGACCTTATATTTGCCTTGGTTTTATTTGGGTCTCAAATCGAAAGAAAGGTAATCTAGATTCTGCTTCAATTTTGGTAAATTACCTTTTATGGGATATTCAATTCTTTTATGAAAAAAACATGGGTGTTATGTAGCAAAACATTTTACCCTGTATCGTAGGAAAAAAACCAAAGTAGTCCGAACATCTGACAAAAATTCATAAACCTGACCTTCAGATTTTAATAATTTTAGATTGGCACTGAATTGGTCGGAATACTTGTGACCCCCGATGAGGAATATTTTTACACATATCGTTCATCAAATTGTAGGTTTAAAGCTTTGTTATCTCTAATTTATAATATTGAATCAGAATAAGGTATGTGTGTGCATGTTTAAGTGCACATCTAGGGAAAGCCCCTGCATCAATGTGGAGAATGACTTATGAATTGACATAATGGTATGGGACACTACATGTAATCAGCAAGGAGATTCTAAAATATGTGATGTTAACCTATTATATAAAAAAAATGTGTATGATTACCAATGAGACAACTCTTCAAAAAAGACTAAATGACACAGAAATTAACAACTATAGGTCACCGTACGGCCTTCAACAATGAGCAAAGCCCATACCACATAGTCAGCTATAAAAGTCCCCGAAATGACAAATGTAAAACAATTCATACTTGAAACTTACGGCCTAATTCATGTAATTTATGTGCAAATAAAGAACAAAAAAACAAATATGTTACACAGAAACAGAAGACAACCACTGAATTACAGGCTCCTGACTTGGGACAGCCACATACAGAATGTGGCGGCGTTAAACATGTTAGCGGGCGCCCAACCCTCTATCTAACCTGGGACAGTGGTGTAACAGTACAACATAAGAACAAACTATAGAAATCATATAAAAAAGCTTAACTCATGAGATGGATACAAATAGAAATACAGGTTTATTCCACCATTGTCTGCATAAAGAAATACATGTACCAAGTCAGGAATATGTCATTTTTTTTTCCATTCGATTGATGTGTTTCAGCTTATGATTTTGCCATTTGATAAAGGAATTTCCGTTTTGAATTTTTCTGGGAGTTTGGTATTTTTTTTATTTCACCTTTTATAGACGATTTGATGTTAACTTGGTTTACCTTTACTGCTCGCACAATTAACTAAATAGTTATTTTATTTTGACGATAAATTTTGTTACGATTTTTACAATGTTTTAGTATAAAGTAAAGATAGTCACGTGTAGTTGGTATCTGATTGTAGAAGTTTAATAGTCTTAACTCTTACGTTTTAATGATAATTATTAAACGATTATCATAGAAGTATACATACTTTCATTCTGTAACCAACAGCATAATGACCTTTTCTACAAAATTCTTCATTTGCCCAATTACCAAAATATCCACCATTTGTTACAGACAATATCTCATTATAGCCTGAAATAGTAAAAAATACTCTTCCGCAAAAAGTTCTTGACTAGCAGCAGTATATACATTTTTTCTCGTCAATAATATTTCAAACCTATCATTGCAAATTCTTGCGTATTAAACAAATGTAATCATATGTATCAATGAAAAAGAACGAAACTTCCAAAAGATTTTAAAAGCAACTGACACAAATCCTACGTACTTAAAACAAATATTGATAAAAACAACCCCTTACAAAGTAGAGCGTGTTCTCCTTCAGTGTATTATCAGGTTTATTACGGTTATTTAAAAAAAATGTCTTCCGATCTTTATAAAGATTGCACCAGCTTTATATTTTTACTTAAAGGTTGCAACTTTATGTCGTTACCAATTGATATATAATTCATTATGGATCATGATCATAAGTGCAAGTTTAATTAAACAAAGGTTGAGTATTTATCAACAAAATGAACGAGATAGACTTCCAGAACAATACTGTATCAAAATAGTCTTCCACATAATTATAATGCACACAATCATATTGCAGTTTAATGGACTTATGTTTAATATTTGACATGTTTGAAGCATAGTTTAAGTATATTAGGAAGACTTTTCATATTCAGTTGCTATCAGGTATTTGTTCATCTTTTGAATTTTAAAAAAAGAAAAGAAAAGATATTGTGCTTACATTCATGACACAAAACAAACTAAACGCAAGTAAACAAACTCAAAAACAAAGAAAAAAGCCCTGAACTTTGCGAAAATCTAGCCCCACTACAAGTTCAAACGCTGTGAGTATATATGAGAAATTGGCAACAAATAGCTCGTTTAAATCATGTTTAAAGTTAGAAAATTAACATAAGTTTGAAAGAAAAACAGTTGACACTCTCAAGAACAAGCGTGAACTAGTGTCTATTCAATATAAATATAACGTGGTTACTTTAACATGCTCTTTTTACCTTTCTAAAGAAGAAAGCAAATCGGACTGTTGACTCTCTCAATTAAATTGTCATTTGATGCATTTTATAGCTTACTATACTGTTCGAGATATCATAGTTTAAGAAATAATATTTTATTCCTATTTTAAAACGTTTTCAGATTGTAATACGTGTTAAAATAAGCGATGAGAAAAGCTTTTTTTTTTAAGTTGGTAATGGAAATAATAGCTTTTCTTTTGCAAAGCAATGGCCATACTTAAACACATAAATAAATGGAAATATATCAGGGTATCCTAGACTTCCCCTATTATGAACATTTTTCCATTGCCTTTAATTATAAGTAAATAATAAGTGAAGATTAGACTTACCGACATATTTACGACTGGTATGTAGGATTGATGAACCTGATAAATTGTCAAAATCTGTATGACAGCATCCGGACTGATCAAGTTTACACTCTTGAGTCGAATTTATATAAGTAATCTCACAACATCGGTCACTGAAAGTCACACACAATGCTGCACATTGACTTTCAGACATTCTCCCTACGACTGTGAGATTCACTGACCTAATTTTCTTATTCTTTTCTACTCTCAAGTATTCTGTTCTCGTCTGATAATTTCCAACAGCCGACACCGCATTTTGAAATAGGAAGCTACATATCGAAGCGATAACATATCCTTGCATGTCTGATACAACGAAAAAATCTATATAAATAAGATAAGTTTTAAAGTTTTAAAACAAATACTGCACAGCACAAATTCATTTGATGACTGCAATTGATCCCGTTTAAATTCAAGACAACTTGCTTTTAAACATGAAAGATTCAGTTTGATGTATGCACACACTTAACATATATCATAGGTCTTCAGAGTCAAATTTCAATTAAATTATACCTTGTACATGTAATACGGAGAGAGCTTTTATAGGCTGTGCCTGTTGCTCAATCCTTTTCATATTTTAATGAATAAAATATGTTTTAAATCAAAACAAATCAAATGTCAATTCATATTAGAAATTTCTGCGCCCCTAACACATCAATTGTCCCTGTAGTATTTTTAGTCTCTCCTTGATTCCGGAGATAAGACTTGTTGTAGTTATATTAAACACTTTTAATTATGCTGAAGTACCGATTAAAATAAACAAAGCAGTTATATAAAGCATTTCAATGATTACTATGTATGAATTCAAATATTAATTATGAATAACATTTTTATATTTATTTATTCTGTGAATCATCATATAAATTTTATCATTATTAAATACAGTAATGAAAGTGAATTATTAAAGGCTATCTGATATATTGTGAGAAGACAAAATACCTTATGAATGTTCTAAAAGCATCATTCAAAATATATATTCCAATTTTAATTACTCCAAAATGTGTAAGTGAAAGAGAATTATAAAATAAGTATAATAAAATGATGCAATAACACGAAAACGAGAATATTTATCAATACATGATGAGATAAGGTGATAATGATAACAAATTACTATACTTAAATTTGTTCATAGATTGAAATAAACTTAGACAAAACAAACCTTTCATGGATAGCTATTATACACATAGGCAAGACAAATTGTATGTAAAGTGAGGACTGGCATGCAGTAAGAGTGCCTTCAAACTATTGGGCCGATGTTTTGTGTTGATTAAGACAGAATATTATACTATCCAAACCTAAATCTAAGTTGTGTTCCTCGAATTCAAGAAATAGAAAAAAACATATTACATAAATGGTCATAACAGTCACTTACTCAATTTTGATAAAGTAACAATTACAAAATAATAAATTATCAAATAATATCAAAATTGAATCATCCGTTCCTGTCCATCCCATGTCCAGATGACAATATGGTACGTAAACTAAATAATAACATTTATTCATTCATTTTGGATGATGAACCTAAAAAAAATAAATGAGATCATCTATGTCAACAATACTACAAAGGAGTCCACTATCATAAAATGCAACGACCAAATATGGAAATGATGAATCAAAATAACCATGCCAGATTTGTTTATTTGTTGGACACATTTTAAGTTCACACGATATCTGAAATAGTAAAATGTATTTGTACTAGCTACAAACAGTAGAAAAGCTAGACACCATGATGTTGTTGTTTTTATGCTTTTGTTATGTTTTTGTTTTCTCGTTCTAAAATTTCTTAATATTAATCAACTTAACTAAATTACAAAACTGCAGGATATTTTATTAAGGAGGTTTTGGAAAACAACTGTTACGATATTGGATGTCGAACTGATTTTTTATTTGGTTGAATTTACAATGTACATATTATTAACGATTCAAACAATGAGGAGAAAGAGATAGAGTAATGAATGTAAGAAATATGTATGAACGAATATAAAAACATACATGTTGATTGTAAAGAATAAAACAATATAAAATGTGTTCATATTGCGTACTAAATAATCAACAATTAACCAAAGACAACAATTATGAATATGCAGTTCTATTATAAGCAGCAAATACCAAAACCATTATAAAATAGAAGGGCACATACAACAAGCACGCAGACACGTTATATTGCATCGACATAGAACGCGCACCATACCCTGCAATACAAAAGTTTTTGAAAAGGGTACCATTACTAATAAGACAAATATTCAACGGAACAAATCATAGGTACATGTACACACTTATCTCGTAGGCAAAACTCTCAAGTTATAAATGTAAGAGCATGTCATTCAAACGAATAATAACTAAAAAAAATTGTGAATGTCATTCCCTTATACGACAAATCCGTTGCTGTCTGACATTCATGTATACAACTTACAACTTACAGACTTATCATGGGTGTTGATTTTTACTTACACCATCAAGACGACCGGTGCCACATGTGAAGCAGAAATTGCTCACCTTCCACAGCTCTAGAGTTCATTCCGGTTTTTGGTGGGGCTCATGTTGGTCAGTTTGTAGTTTTATACAGTGTATTGATGACTTTTTGGTCTTTTTTTTGTTTTTTTTTTGTTTTTTTTTTGTTTTGCCATGGGATTGTCAGTTTTTCTTTGGTTTAATTTATAAAGACGAAAACAAATGAATAATTAATGCAATATGTAGGTTGTACGGGAGAACGACCGGGATGAGAGGATTGAAATTGTTTTAGATAAATTAAAATAAATACATTATGCTGCAGGGACCGGAAGATACACAAACGATTAACAAATACAAGTTAATCGTTTGTTTATCTTCGGGTCCCTGCAGCATAATTTATTTCATTTAAATTTACTTTAAAAAAAATTCAAAACTTTCATCCTGGTCGTTCTGTCGTACACAACATACATATTGCATTAATTATTCATTTGTTAATACATGAAATAGGAAAACATAAATTATAAAATAGATCTAAATTATCAACTGTCAGAAGACTCATCAAAGATCATTTTTACATTATATAGCATCAACGTGTAGCTCAACGCGACTTGAAAATATTAATAGAATATTCTTTGAATGCTTTAAAAAATATTATTAAAAGCACAGAGTTCCAATGTCCCCCGCGTTGCACATATTTTATATTTTCAAGGGGCATAATTCTTCTTACAAAAGTCGATCGTCCGCTATGATAGAACTTGTCCGAGATATTTCTGACATTAATCTATAGCAAAAGTTTTATAAAAATCTGGCAAGAACTGTACCTCACAAGACACTAGTTCTCCGTTAAAGCGCCCAACGTCAGAGTAAAAAATGATAAAATATAAATTGCAGCAAAACTTGTTTATAAAGTACATAGAACATCTTCATAGTGTATTCTATCTACCCTATAAATTTCAGCATGTAATGTGCTACTGTTAATTTGTAATGATCGAGACAGTTTAGATGGAAAAAAACAATAGAAAAAAACATTTAACGTCGTTTTATTTCCTTTGACGTCGTGATTTTCAATGCTAAAATGCTAAAAACGTTTTTATTGATTCACGTAAACTTTTAGTTTTTTTCTTGTTATTTGAAATTTAAGCATGATATTCAGTCATGTATGCATTATTATATATATGTATAAGTCTTTCTTATTTCTTTAATAAAAATTAAGGTGATAAATCTTCAATTTGGCCTTTTCTGTGTGAACTAGTACGATAAACAATCGACATTTTAGCGACTGAAATGCAATATGCAATACAGTAACAGATACATAAAGCAACATTGTAATCTATAAAATATAAATATTGCACTTTTATTGTAATTCAAATAATAAACTTATTTCATTCTGAATTTCCCATTTTTACTTAATTCAAAGGCACCAAAAATGTTCGAGTATTGATGCCGTTGTTTATTCACAACAGAAGAATTGAACATCATTAAGTGCAGTATCGTCGAAATACTCTCCTTGGATGGCAACTATTGTAGTTTTAACACCACATATGGCACTGTTCGCTGAACAAGCGTCACTGCGTTCACCATAAGAGCCAATCCCAGGAGAAACGCTCAGTTCAAAATCAAAATATTCAATTTTGAAATATCTACATTTGAATCTAATGTAGTTGGTACCTGTACAATCTTTATTAATCTACAAAAAAAGTATAAAGATGTTCTGAGTAAATTCCATTAAGCATAACTTTATGAATTTGGTGTGGAGCATATGCAAACTATTGTTACCAACCGTTACTTAAAAGGTAATAGTTGGCCGTGTCATCCAAGTTTATATAGTTTCGGACAAATTAAAATAATGTACGCGGGTATGTTAAGGCATTTTTTTCAGGGGCCAATAACTCTTGTGATGCTTATGAATATTAATGAGTAACGTTGCGTCTCCATAGTGACGACGCTGTCCGCTTCATTTCTCTGGTCGTCAATCGCTCTTGTATTTTGATCTTTTTATTGATAAACTATGCAGAACTAGATAAATAATGATAATTTCTTGGAAATAAAAATAAAATGTCACATTATTTCACAAGCCATAACTTGCATTGTATGAAAATCCCACTTGTCGATCTCGCAACGGAGGCGTGGCTTGTTTACCTTATTTGGAAAACCGATTCAACAGGAAGCTTGAAACCCACATGTTTTGAACGGACGGAATGTTTTTGTTGCAAGAGGCGAATAATGGCCTATGTACCCACGGATTTCAGCTTACAAGCCGATTGTACGCCATAACTTGACTATGAGTAAGTATTCTGTCGTCTTTTTGCTGTTTTCTGTAGCCGACTATCTTCATTTTGACAAAAATCTACCCTTGAAGCTGAAATTCTCCCCCTTTTTTTTCATCTGTTATCCCTGAACCAAGGAATTGCATAGTATACTATGCCTGAACTGCCTGAACTGTCTTGATTGCAAGTCCTTTCATGGTCCACAGTGTTTATGTGAAGTTTAGGTGAAGTTTTAGAATACCAATGAGCTGTCCAGGAAGTTTGTTATGCTATAGTTTCACTTGTTGATGTAAAAAAAACTTAAGGTCTAGTCTATTCCTAGTCCAAATAATTATACGAAGTAAGGCGTCAAAGAAAAAAATTATAATAGCCTTTCAAGACGTCATAATTATTTGGACTAGTCTATTCCATGGTTGGCCAGCTGACAGTCAATCTGTTTGAATTCATGAATCATGGATGTAATTTTTTTGAGAGCGAGTGATATAAGAACATGAGATTGGCAATTATAATAACAAGTTGCTGATCTAAAATTTTTGAGTCTGTAGAAGAAGACACTAGACTAAATTTTCAACAAAGATCCCACCTCAATATTATCAATAGGAACTGTAGTGAGAACCTTTATTATCACAGAGTTTATAACTTTGCAGTCAGTGTGTAGGCATGACACTGCCAGATGTTCTCAAGTTAGCTATGTCATGTATGTACATGTACAAACTACATTTTCCTCTATTTCAAGCTGCATCATGAATGCAAGGTCAGTTTTTTTTACGTTCTAAAACAACAAAAATTCTAGACTCGAAAGACTTAAGAGTAACTGTATGCTGATTGATGTTTTATTCTTAGGCTGCCGCAGACCAGATTCTTATTTCTAAAGAAAATTTTGCATAGTACGTATACTAATTCGTCTGTAGTGTACAAGCAAATGTACTTACTGAATAGAAATTCTGACAGACCTAAAAGAAGTTTTTAAAAACCTGGGCTATTTGTCCTGTACCTAAGTGTAAATCTTATATATACAATATACAAATGTATACCCTTATTTTATTCTGTATGCTTCATGTTTAAGTTCTTTAATATGTATATGAATAAAAGGAGATGTAGGGCATACCCGTAGCCAGGGGGGATTATGACTAAACCCCCCCACCCCCCCCCCCCCCACCCCCTTGAAAACAAATAAGCACTGTTAAAGTCAATGTTCTGTTCGAATTGTGACTGTTAAAGTCGAGTTTGTGAGTCTAACGAACCCCCCACCCCCTTGGAAATTCCTGGTTATGGGCCTGTAGGGTGTACATTGTACATTTTGTGTGTACATAATTATATATCATGAGACAGCTACAGAAGTTCTTTCTGTTCAACATTTTGTACTTAGTACCAGAATAAGGTTCATTCTGTTGCTATACTAGTTACAGTCTTTATGAAATAATAAGTAAAATTGAGAATGGAAATGGGGAATGTGCCAAAGAGACAACAACCCGACCATAGAAAAAAAAAACAGCAGAAGGTCACCAACAGGTCTTCAATGTAGCAAGAAATTCCCGCACCCGGAGGCGTCCTTCAACTGGCCCCTAAACAAATATATATATACTAGTTCAGTGATAATGAACACCATACTAATTTCCAAATTGTACACAAGAAACTAAAATTAAAATAATACAAGACTAACAAAGGCCAGAGGCTCCTGACTTGGGACAGGCGCAAAAATGCTGCGGGGTTAAACATGTTTGTGAGATCTCAACCCTCCCCCTATACTTCTAGCCAAAGTAGAAAAGTAAACGTGTATAAAGGCCACACCAATTTAATTCCTTGTTTGACCAACCCGCCCGCACTTATTTTTTTCAAGACAGGATTTTTTTTTATATATATTCCCCCTTCCCTCATCTGGAAATGTAATCATGTCCATTTCCCCGCATCATTTTTTGTAAATATTATAAAAAGATATTAACACTTGTTATCAAATCACTGTCTTACCTGTATTTATTGTTTAAAACCTATAAGCACCCGACCACACTGTATAAATATCTTGTGTAATTTTTTTTTATTAATAATTAAACCTATATACATTGTATCCCAAGTGGGAGTACTCCGATATAAATATATATAACAGGAAAAAATGCCTGTACATTGGTTTCCTTCCCCTAACTTACAAAATATGTTCGTTGTCAGAACTTCTAAAGAACAGTTGGCTTCAATTGCAAATATATTGTATGCCGGCAGAACAAAACAACCCATTCTTGCTGCATGTTTATGTACCTGTCAGGATTGATTTGGGGGCCTGTCTATCAGTAGTTTGTTGATGTGGTTCATAGCCTGTTATTTCTCAGTTTGTATATATATTAGATAGTTGGTTTTCCTGTTTGAATTGTGTACTCTAGTTATGTTGGGGTCCTTTATGCCCTTATAAATTTTTGTAGCTTGCTGTTTAGGGAGCTACGATTTGATTTTTATGGGGGGGGGGGGGGGGGGGCTAGGATGAAAAATTTTGTCCTGCTTTTTTTTTTAGTTGTAATCCCTGTCCTGCCTTTTTATTTTTTACTCTATTCGGTCCTGCTTTTTTTTACTAGTTTATCCTGACTTTTTTTCACAAATTGTCATCCTGCCTTTTTTTTTTACCAAGTTGCTCATCCTGCCTTTTTTTTTACCCAAAACTCCTGTCCTGCCTATTTTTTTCAAATTTCATCCTAGCCCTCCCATAAAAATCAAATGGTAGTTCCCTTAGTCTGGGTCATAGCCCTAGCCGGTGTAAAAGGCCGATAAATGACTTGAATTTGTTATCAGGTTTGGAAGAACCCTTCTTCAAGTAAGGGGTTATTTTACTGTTATAGAAAAGAAAAAAAGAATAAACCAAGGATTGGTATAGTGCTACTATACAAATCCTTGGAAAAGCTTAGAATTTTTTACTTAAAACGAGGAAAACTACATCATATTTGAAACAACTTTTCTAAAAGAGGGGTCCACACTTTCTGAATAATATAAAAGTAAATGATATGTGTGGTTGATTAAAGTCCAGAAATATTACAAAATTTGTAGACATGTTTTGACCATTTAATACCAGATAGCTGTATAGTTCTTTCAGAAAATATGAGGCGTTTTTGTACTAAAAAGTGTTTTTTTTTACAAAATATATATTATAACTTATATGACCCCTCATAAAAGGGATATTCTATGACATTGTGGGGTGGTTCCCAACCTGATTATGACTTGGATGGAGATTTGTCTCTTTGGCACACATACATATACCACATCTAATTATTCAATTATTTAATGGTGTACAGGAAAAAACACTTCATACATTAAAGAAATGTCAGGGTACAAACTTGTGATAAATCAAGCTTTAATATCATGAATATTGTCAAAATCTAATATTTTATGTTTACAAAAAAACATTATAATCGTTCGCCTTCACTTTTCATGCTTCACCTAAAAAATTGCAAATTGAATATTTTTTAATTAAAATTTTCAAATCTCTCGTTCGCCCCAATTTTTGGAGTCCAAAAATCCGTAAAACAAGGAACTAAATCATGAATTGGTGTGGCCTAAAAAGAAAATTAATATTATAATTATTCTGGGCCCACCTTTTCTGGAGGAAATTTATTTGTTGGCCTTTCTTAGGTATATGTAGTCAGTGCAGTGGGCCCAAACTTATGAAAATTTGTGGATCCACCACTGAGATAGCATCACATTCAAGAAATACATGTATAGCCTCACATGCAAACACTGAAAGACCCTGCGGAACGTGAACACTGGGTTGCTATATGTGTATATGGTGTTTAATGCTAATTTGGTATAGGCTTGGAAGTTAGAACATTCACTGTTCTGAAATGTACCTGTATAATCATTTAAAAAAATAAGACATAAAATAGATTTGTCATTTCGGAATCTTATGCATTCTGGCTAATATTTTCAAAAGCGTTCACCAAAAAGTTGTGATTGGCTTAACACGTACTAAATATTTGAATTCCGTCCAATGATGTGGCGTTATTTTCATTTTGGTGTACGAACAATGAGATTACCATTTACCCATAGTCCTATATATAGATCATGTAGATTATGGAAAAGGCGAATTACTACCCGAACCTTTTTGTTTCAAATTGGAGGCTGGAAACAAGCATATAATTTAAATTCGTTTTGGTTTGAATTAAATTAAATTAACTAATATAAAAAAGAAGATATGGTATAAACATGATAAATGCAAATGAGACATCTCTCCATAAGAGAACAAAATAACACATAAATTAACAACTATATGTCATGGTACGGGACTTCAACAATGAGCAAAGACCATACCGCATAGTCAGCTATAAAAGACACCGAAATTACAATGTAAAACAATTCAACATGTTCAAACGAGACAGGCACAAATATTTACATACATGTACATACATAATGTAGCGGAGTTATTTTAATTTTGCAAAAAGTTGTTATTTTGATAGTGACTATTTTACAAAAATGTTAGGTGGATATTGTTAAGTTTTGAACACATCTCTTTTCACAGAATTTTTGCATGTAGGTTTGGATTACAATATAATTAGTCCTTCATGTTTATATATATGAAAAATATTTTTATCAGTAATACTGTTATACTGCTTACTAAATGTTTTTTTTGTGTACATGATTGTCAATTGTTACTTTTTTTTATTACAGGTTCAAGATGACAATGATGAGAACAAAAGTGCAAAAGATAAGCCTTACATGTACATTGCAATACGTGACTCCAGGATGTATGAACAGAAAACATGGACACATGTGTTCAGGGCATACAGTCCTTGGATGGTGTAAACTTCCCACTAACACCATACACCATTACACCATACACCTTACACCTTTGCACCATACACCTTGCACATTACACCATACACCATTCCCGATTCTATCTACACGATAAAAAATTACCCATAATGCAATTAAAGTTCAAATATTAAGATTATTATTATTGTTTATGTTTACAATTCAACCAATGAAATGTCGTACACCATCATTCAAACCATTCCCGCTCGCACGTAACACAATCACACCATTCGTCATACACCATTACACCATTCCCCTTACACCATACATCATAGCACCATACACCTTACACCATTGCACCATATGCCATACACCATTACACCATACACGTTTTTTTGGGAAGTTTACACCATCCAAGGGCTGTAATAACTTTTTGAAATGGAATAAAGATAACTTTCCAACCAGACGTTCCACAGTGTGATCATGGTGATGTCAAACAGCATGTTAAAAATGATTAAAAACAATATAGTAAGACTCAGCTTAAAGGTGAAAGGAGGATCCAATTTTTGACACCCACGTTTTCTTGCCTGTTTTTTCTGGACAGAAAGAAAACCCTCCATTTAAATACATGTAGAATGCAGAAAATGACTGTTAAATTGTAAAATTAACAGAACCTACAGATGGAAACATGTGTAAAGCAAAAACCTCATGTAATCTATAAAGTAATTCAACATCTTGTAGCAGCCTCGTAGAGATCGTTCCACAGCAGTTAAGGATGACCAAAGGTGAACAGTTCTAGTTTTCAACATGAACACAGACAGGTCACACAGAGATTAATCTAAACAAGTACAATTTGATTAAAAAGAATGTGTGCTCATATACATGTACGTTGTACACTTTTGTACCTGTATAGTGGAAAAATTACATGTGCAATTTATTACGAACAAAAGACCAACATAAAAGGGCTAAATGTTATAGATATCTGTAAATGTACATTATGTTCATAAGAACAGCTGCAGTATCAACATTTGAACAGTAATATCATCCATTAATTTTTTGTCAAGCGTCTGTATCAAAACATTAATTTGATTAAATATTTCTATTTATGCACTGTACTTGCATTATAATTTCATGAGTAATCAGGCCAGTTTGATTTCAGATTTTTATGAAAGTTCTTGGATGTTTCATCATGTTCATCACAACTATTTATAGGTTACTGTACAGCCATGACAGCTTTCAACAATGAGTAAAACTCTTTATCATTTGCATTTATACATACAATTACATTTGTTCATGAGTTATGCTACCTTTAATACACAAATTAACAAATAATGACAGACAGCAACCAAAAAAGAACAACATAAGCTTTAGCTTAAGCATTTTGAGAGACTGGCACATAAAATGTGACTTAGTAAATATAAAAAAGAAGATGTGGTATGATTGCCATTGAGACAATAGTCATGTGATCGTAAACATGTTTTTGAGAGTTTTTCTGTGACATTAACATATATCAGATTAAGAAAGGGCATTAAATATCATGTACATGTATGGGTACATACAAAATTAAGAAAATGTGGTTTCATTGCTAATGAGACAACTCTCCCAAATAAGGGCAAGCAACTAAATGATGTAAAAGTAAAAAACTAAAGGTCAGTGTTAGGCCTACAACTACGAGCAAATTTCATACAACATAGTCATTTAGCTGAAATGCTTGTCTTGAAAATTGTACTGCCTTTAACAATTGAGGGTGTTGCAGTACAAAATTCAATAAAAAGAAACCAGAAAAAAAATTCAACCTTGAGAAATCCTTAGAAAATTATGTAAATACTGACAAATGAAACACATGAAACATGCAGTGGTGAATATAGGTTCAAAGTTTGAGATGCAGGTTGTTCAATAGAAGGTGGTACATGTACCATGTACTTTTAATTCTAATGTTACGGAAAGTTTCATGTACATTCACCGGCTAAATTTAGGATTGTTATATTCTTGCAATGTACATTGTATTTAAAAGAATCTACTATAAGTTAAAGAGTGTCGGTCAACATGAATGACATGTAGATATCAATGAATACCAGCAATTGACGAAGTTCAAACTCGGTCATGTCTGTAGATAATGCAGAAAAAAGAAAAAATATGTCAATAGCTCAATCAAACTTGATTGGTTTAAAACACACAAAACATGCACAAGGACTCATAAAGAAATATTTAAAGAAGTTAAAATATAAAAGCCACAATTTGGTACTAAAGATGAATCCCAGTAAAAGTTGAACTTGGAGTATGTTCCATTAGACTGTATTTGGACAGAAAACATACTTTTAATCGTGTTAAATATACAGATACATTGTACATGTAAATTAATCATAAAATATTGCCATTTCCATTATCAAAATAAGACACAGATGAGACTTCTATCATGGTTTTCGTTTATTTACTTTTCTTCCGTAAAGTTCCATAACACATATCGCCTATTGTAAACCACTCAAACTGTATACATGAAAATTCAGAAATAATTGAATGCAAATAATGTGACTAGGTAAATACCGTAATAATAAGAACTTGCATTCTTAAACATTTGTAACTGAAACATGCACTTTTATGAGGAATTATAAGAAATCTCAATAAATAAACATTTTTTAGTAAAATTGAGAATGGAATTTGGGGAATGTGCATGTCAATGAGACAACCCAACCAAAGAGCAGATAACAGCTAAGGCATCCATTCTTGAATACATGCAATAATAAATGATCTTATACTGGAAATAGTATAATAGATGCATGCAAAACTTTCAGTATTAATTACAGTTTTAAAAATAATTGCTGGGTATCCTGATTTCACATGTTTTATAAACTGATTTTATTTTAAATAATGAATCATTTTTCAAAAATATATTGAAAATCGACATATATATATATATGTGTGAAATCTAATTTGGTTAGTGTTGGTTATATAATTTCTAAGTTTATCTAGATTTTTTAAAGAGGGGCACGGGTCAACAAGAAACATGTAAGCAATACATGGTCACACAAAGACTTTAATGCAATTTGTCTGATTTATATCAAATAAGGAGATGTATTATGTTTGCCATTGAGACAACTATCCACCAATTGCAAGTTCTAATGAAATAACTTTATAATTAAGTAATTACACTATAGGCAAATATCTCCTTTGACAATGAGAAAATTCATACTGAATAGTGGGCTAAATATGGCTTGGCCATAAACAAAATCAATTGAGAAACTTAACAGCCTAATGAATAAAAAAACCAGATATGTCGACAGACATGAACCAAATTAAAACAAGCCACTGACCCTTTAAAACTAAAACACCAATACAAAATATTTTTTTTGGTCACAAAATGAAATGTGATGTTTGATATATACACAAAATACATGATAGATGAAATGTAATTGTATGCGATTACTGACTGGGACATCAATTTTGGAAATGAATATGCTTGCCTATTAAAAAACACAAAATGGAGGGAAAAATTGAAAATAATGTTTCACACAGCAACAGCAACAGTGATCAACCCCCACCAAAAAAATATGTCTGTGTAGCAACAGATGATAGAAAACTTTGAAGTTGCCTCACCCTGAATAGAAATTATCTTCTATTTAAAATTAAGTTGATTCTCTATACTTTTCAAGACTTCTGATTGAATTGGTATTACTGATTTTCAAACATATTTTGCAACTGAATATGTCAGAACTGCTTGTTTTCTTTTATATAATATTTAATGCATACTATTAGCATACATTTACAAATCCACATTTAATAGAAAGGATTTAAATATGTTGAGATCAAGGATTTATTTAGCAAAAGATCAATGATTTATATAGCAAAATCTAGCTTTACCCAAAATAAACAGTCTGCAGCTGACATAGTCATTATAATCACCAGCTGGGGCTGGAAGAAAATAAATGGTTGACTAACAGGACCAATGTCAACTTATAACATACATTGGCGGATCAGGGGCGAGGGGGGTTGAAACCCCCCTTTGTTTGGACGATCAATGCATTTGAATGGGAGCATATGGTTGGAATCCCCCCTTTTACTCTGGGTTGGGACCCCCACCCCTTTTTTTTAATGGCTGGATCCGCCCCTGACATATATATCGAGAACTCAGACAACCAACATATACACTATAAGACTACTTTTCAAAGTTTAAGCGACCAAATTTGCATAGAGATTGGTATTACAAATTAGGAAGGCGTCCCAGAAAAAAATTAAAATAGCCTTGCCAGACGTCATAATTATTTGGACTAGTATGAAGGTGAAACTGCACATATTTTGTCAGTCTCTTTTCCGGGAAAATTCGATTTTCTACATACAGTTGAAACCTGAAGAAGTGCGGCAAACACGCACAACTTGTTTTACTATCGTCGGTTATTACAAAGGTCGAATGATTTCAACGGATATTGTCAATAAGATCAATTTATGTTGAGGTTTAATAATGTAAATACTCCAGAATCGTTAACTGTGACAAAAGTTGCGGTTCTTTGATGATTGTTCAGGTCGTCAGTGCGCTTGAATGACATAGACAATTTATCGAAACCATAGTTACGAAATCTAAATTCACAAAAAGCGGGTTACCAGAGACGATATTTCTCAAAAAAATCAACTGAAATAGAAAGCTGTAGTTATTATCTAATAGAAAAGTGCTGCGCGCTTAATGAATATGAAACAGTAATCAAATTAAGAACGAAACTGTGTACAAATTTATCGTTATATGCTGCCGGGTAAACTAAAAATATTATTTTTAATTTAATATGTTCACTTCTGGAAAATCGCGCAGCACTTTTAAGCAACGGGAAAGCACAAGGATTCGTTTAAAAAAAAGTTTGTTGATTTTTATTTAGTCTAGTAACCCGTTTTTTGCCAAATTGATTAAGGCATTTTACCCCTGTGGAAGTCACGTGACCTAGGCGATCATGACCAAAATTTCGGTTTACTGATATTTGTTGAATTTATATATTCATGTAGTAAGGATAAGGTTGATGAACTGTTGTTAAAACAATTTTATTCTTGAAATATCACATTTTGCCCCTATTTACGTTTAAAAGTGCTTTAACCTACCTGCGTATTTATCAGTGCTGGAAATATAGTTTGTTATTTGTTTAATACGTAAAATACATTAGATTTGGTCAGCGTGAAATACACAAGATTTAAGTATATCAAAATACTATGAACCTTAGTAGAATATGCAAAGGTCTAAGGTGTATTTTACATGAAGTTACAAATATAGTTTAAGCAGTATAAATTTATCTTTAAAATGTATCTTATATATTGTAGAAAGTTTGATATGTGTGTCCAATTATAGTACTGTATTTTAATAAAAAATTAACTAAAAAGGTCAAGTCCAATTAAAAATATTTCAAAGTCGCTAGAATAGAGGGAAACTGAACCACATCATTATGTATTATAAAACATGTACACTTTTTAATTTAAGAAAATGTGAGTCCCATTAGACAAATATCCACCAGAGACCAAATGACATCACATCATCTAGATTGTTACTTTCCAATTAAGAGTTCAATGCATATTTTAAATTTCAAATTATCTTTTCAGAATGTTCGTCTATACAGACATTGTGTAATGAACTTTAATTAAACTTGCACAGGGGATTCCAACAAATAAAAATATGGTTTATTTGCAACCTTTTTTAGTATATCATTCAAAATGAAATCTGTTCAGATTTGTAATAGCTTAAAACGAGTAAATATTTGTTTCTTTTGGTCTAACCAAATTGCATCGTACTGCTCTACTTGACTGGACAAACTGCTTCCACTGTCCACTTTCCCCAAACCTGCTGACAAGAACTTGCCGTATCGCCACAACGTTCACCGCCTCTACTTCCATATATATCATTTCCATGGCATTCAGTTCTGTCCTTTCTGCACGTGTCGTCCTTCGATCTGTCAGTGAAATACATAATATTAAATGAACAATTACTTCGTAATTTATTTGGCCTTTTACATTTTTGGATGCGTGCGTCACTGGTGAGTATTTTGTAGACGAAACGCGCGAGTGTATTTACAAACGTGTATTCTTTTTGAACTGTTTTACATTGGTCATTTAAGGATCCTTTATAGCTTGCTGTTCGGTACGAGACGTGATTCAGACTTGTAACTGTAGGCTGTTCTCTGACCTACAATTATTACTTTTTGTATATTGGGAATATGATGGAGAGTTTTCACATATCTATTCATTAATATTTTTATGATCTCCTGATTCGACTTACTGAGAAATATTCGTAGCTTTGGAAACTTGTGATTAGTTGCTGTTTTTGTAACTTGTAATGTTTCTTCTTTCCGCTGAAGGAAGACTTTACTTGATGTAGCGTTAACTTAAAATGAGGTTACGACGCTTTACTATTGTTGTAGTAATGTTGTGGTTTGCTTTTAGTTTTCTGTCAACTTCTTCTATATTTTATTACCTCTTTTATTCATACAAATTTCTGAATCTGTGCACGTGACTTTGCACTTGTTAGAACTTTTTTGTGATGTCAATTTTGATATATTGTGGGTTTTTTACTTTCGTTTTTTGTAATATTTATAGGTTGTCATTGAATCAGTTTGAACAAATGGGAGAAATACGTAAACACAAATTGTTCATCAACTTATAGATTTAATCCTTTGTCAATGTAGGTGTATGTTCGTAGTTACAAATATAGGGAAATCCCATGCACCAATGTGAGAAATTACTTTTGACTTTGGTATTGAACACGACATGTAATCTATAATAAATCACAATACTTTTTAACAAGGAGATTCTAAAAGTTTATATGTTTACCCATAATGTCTGTTTATTTTGCTCACACATGAGTTTTATGTAACCTTCATATTCATATAAGTGAGTTGTTTAGTTAGGTAAAAAAAAACAGGTGTATTTAACCATTTTTTTATTTGCAAAAATACCTGCACCAAGTCAAGAATATTTCAGTAGTTTTTCATTCTGTCGGTGTGTTTGAGCTTTTGACTTTATCATTTGATAAGGGACTTTCCTTTTTGAAATTGTCATGAAGTTTGGTATGTTTGATATTTCATTTTTTTAAAGACGATTTTACCAGTTCTATGGCTAACCAAATATTTTTTTAATTTTGACAATTACTTTTTTACGATTTTTAGCATAAAGTAAGATAGTCAACACGTGTTGTGGGTATCTCATTGTAGTAGTTTTGAAATGCAAAGATACGATAATAATCATAGATGCATACTTTTATTCTGTAACCAATAGCATAATGACCTTTCGTACAAAATTCTTCATTTATCCAATCACCAAAAACCTCCTTCATTCGTTACAGACAATATCTTATTATAATCTGAAAAAGTCAGCAACACCCTTCATCAAAATTGTTTGAAAGTATACAAAGAAAACAAAACATCAGCATACACAAAAAACAGAAGGCAAGCACTCCCAACGTTCTTGACAAGCAACAGGATTATAGATATTTTTGTACATTTTTTTTTCTTGTCAGGAGTGTTTTAAACCAAAGTTATATCAAAAACAGGTTCTAAAAAATAATCAGACGATTGGACTGCCGACTTTCTCAGTTGAATAGTTTACATTTTGCCATCTTATGCCAAAGGAAATATATTAAGGTATACCCAGTATGTACATTTTCTCTTTGCCGTTAATGATTTGAAGGTGAAACATTGACTTACCGACAAATTTACGACTGGTATGTAGGATTGATGAACCTGATAAATTGTCAAAATCCGTATGACAACATCCGGAAGGATCAAGTTTACACTCTTTGCTCGAACTTATATAAGTAATCTCACAACATCGGTCACTGAATGTCACACACAATGCTGCACATTGACTTTCAGACATTCTCCCTAAGACTGTGAGATTCACTGACCTAATTTTTTCTATTTTTTCTACTTTAAAGTGTACTTCCCTCTTCTGATAATGTCCAACCGCCGACACCGCATTTTGAAATAGGAAACTACATATCGAAGCGAAAACATATACTTCTATATTCGATTCAACGAACAATTCTATATAAAGTAAACAAACTTTTAAGTTTTATAACAAATGCTGCACAGGATTAACATGTTAATCTTAATCGGTGTAATTATATCAAACACTTGTTAAGTATGCTGAAGTTTCGATTGAGTTTTGAAATAAACAAAGCAGTTACACAATAAATTTCAATAATTTATACGCATGATTTCAAATATTGATGATAAATAACATATTCATATTTATTACCTCTGTAAATCATCATATAACAGGCTATTATTTGAACCTTGGAATAATTTTTAAAAGTTCCATGTTTATTATGTATTATAATGTTTTGTGCGGAGGAAGATAGCACATTTTTAATCAAATGTACTGTGCCGCGCAGAACACTATCTTTACAAAATACATTGTGCGGAAAGTGTTTTGCACCGCTCAAAACATATATAATACAGAATAAACATGGCGTTTGTCAAAAAATTTATAAACACAAG
Source organism: Mytilus edulis (assembly GCF_963676685.1). Classification (NCBI taxonomy): domain Eukaryota; kingdom Metazoa; phylum Mollusca; class Bivalvia; order Mytilida; family Mytilidae; genus Mytilus; species Mytilus edulis. Next base: position 62,322,693 of record NC_092354.1, on the reverse strand, counting down.
AAATTATGCAAATTTCATAGTTAAAAAGTATTCCAAGTTAAAATAATATCCTGTTACTAGTACATATTATTAACGTTTCAGGCAATCGTAAAAAGAAATGAAATTTAGAATTTATGAACGAATATAAAAACAGATATATTGATTTTAAAAAATAAAACAGTAATAAATGTGTTTCTGTTGTGTACCAAATAATCAACAATTAAACAAAGACATTAATTATAAATGTTCTGCTCTATTATGGGCAATAATTATTAAAAAAAAAGGGCGTGCACAACAAGCACGGATAAACGTTATGTGGCATCGACATACATTGCAGTACAAATATGTTTATAAAAAAGGTACAATTACTAATAAGACAAATATTCACCGGAAATAATCATAGGATTACACTTATCATAGGTTCACACACCTTGCATGAACGTACGAAGATCTAACAGGAAACTGGTTCGGACGTCGCCCATTATAAAAAAGGTCCGAAACATACATCACCATGGACACGGTGTCGTCTGATATGGCAGGTGTCTCCTCATCACCAGACATAACAAATATCTCAAACATGACTCATTCAGATCATCGTACTAGTAAACATAGCAATATTACACATATACAGCCATGTTCAGTTCTCCTTAAAGACATTTTTGATTTTGATGACTCAGAACAACATTGTCGCATTTCGAAATGTGAGACCAAAGGCTGCAAAACTTGTGAAATTTTAATAACAGATGCTGAATTCACTAGCAATTTAAATAAGAAGTCATATTTTACCAGAAGTTACGATGATCTGTCCTGAATTGTAAATCGATTAATGTCGTCTACGGATTAGAGTGCAACCTTTGCGGATTGGTATACGTCGGAGAAACGAAAGGAAGGCTTAACAAACGTATGTGCGGTCATAGATCAGACATTAACCTCTATGCTAACGACATTCTTTACCAGCATTTCAATCAGCCTGATCATTCCATCGTTTCTATGACAGTACGCATTATCGAAAAAATGTACCATAGTTCTAACAATCCTAATCTTGCAATTATTCTCCGTAGACAAAAAGAGGACTACTGGATTATACAATTGGTAGCTGCGACACCATATGGTTGCAATGACAACATTGATGGTATAAGTATTCTATCTAGTCCTTCGTGTATCTCGGTGAATGTGATGAATATGTTCAACTCTACTCCTCGACGTAAACGCAGTCATGGTCATCGTCATTATACATCACCTACTCTGCATGATGTCTCTATTAATGACTTGCTGCCATTTATACAAAAGCCGTTCGGTATTCATCCAATCGCACGAAACTTTATTCACTACCCCTTTCAAAACTTCATTCTTTGTTTAATTTATGTTTGGAAACCAATGTTACAAACCCTCATTCAAACCAATACAAACTTACAGCTTTAATTTCGGATATTGCAAGTCACAGACTTTTCAAGCCAGGCCGCATTGGAAAAGATGAAAAAAAAGAACAGATCTTTCCTTAATCTTTCCTTTGCCAACAAAGGTCTCGATGGCGTCAACTTAGGCAATATCCTTCATCATAAATCAGTTCAATCGAAAATACCTCCTTGTTTCAAAGACCAGTCTGTACCAATCATTTCTTATACCTATACCAATCCTATAGCAACTAAAATTTTCAATTACAAACACGTTTTGCAGCATCTCGGTATTGACGACTTCATGTCTAAACCTCCTGATTGCACTTGTGCTAGTTCCCAATTCACAAATACTCCGGCTGACCACGTTATTACCGGTGACCTCAACATTGTTGATAACACTTCCATACGAAATTTGTTATGGAAGGGTCCAAAATATCGTGAGCCGAAATCCATCAATTGGAAATACAACTTTAAAATTTTGATGGATTCAGTCGAGGATTATGCCAGGCAATGGGCTAAGCGTGAAAAGGAAGACGTAGACACTCTTCCCGAATGGATTAAGGCAGTGAGGTCGTTGATACAAATCAGAATTAAGAAACTGAATGGGTCTATCAATGCCCATGCTACGTCAATCTTTAAAGATCCTAATGTTGCAAAACACTTATCCTACCTTCATGACAAATATGTTGTTGTCCCCGCAGATAGAGCTCCAAACAACATTGTTTTTGTGTGTAAAACTCATTACATTAACTGCTTGATAAACGAATTAGGTATTGACAATTCACTTAGAAACCCAACATATACCCTCTCGACACTTACCAAAGAGGAAATCATAGGTCTGTTCTATGTTCCTTTGGAATTTCAACCAAAGATGATGAACTGGATCTTCCATCACTGTATTGGATACCTAAACTGCATAATATATAGTTATCAAAAGTACCAGGATTATAATTTAGTACGCCAGACGCGCGTTTTGTCTACATAAGACTCATCAGTGACGCTCATATCAAAATAGTTATAAAGCCAAACAAGTACAAAGTTGAAGAGCATTGAGGATCAAAAATTCCAAAAAGTTGTGCCAAATACGGCTAAGGTAATCTATTCCTGGGACAAGAAAATCATTAGTTTTTCGGCAAATTCAAAGTTTTGTAAACAGGAAATTTATAAAAATGACCACATAATTGATATTCATGTCAACACCGAAGTGCTGACTACTGGACTGTCCATAAGTTTCATTATAAACAACGGTATATTTCTGGGTCTTCCGAGTGTTCCACGAAACCTCTTTCTAAATTATTAACATCTATTTCATCAGCAATCAAAGACGAGCTTCAAAGTTATTGTGAAACTGCCTATTCTAGAGGTGGTGTGAATCAGATGTGGATGCTTAAAAATTCCAAAGATCTTTTAGAGTACATACAATCTAACTCTCTTTCATCTTATAAAAGTATTAAAACATTTGACTTTTCTACACTTTATACAAGTATTCCACATTCAAAGCTAAAAGACAAATAGAAAGAGTCGGTATTGCTTTGTTTCATAAAAAAAGAATGGCAAACGAAGATACAAGTATCTTGTATTTAATTTTCTTTAATTCTTTGATTTTACTTTACGATATATTGATGATGTTCTATCATTGAATAACCCATACTTCAGCCAATACTTACATCTCATATATCCCAGTGAACTTGAAATTAAGGATACTACTGATACTAGAAGGACTGCTTCATACCTTGATCTTTTCCTCAATATTGACGTAGATGGACGACTTCACACGAAAATCTATGACAAACGGGACGATTTCAACTTCCCAATTATCAATTTCCCAATTCTCAGCAGTGCCCCTTCGTATGGTGTTTACATATCACAATTGATACGTTATTCACGTGCTTGTTCACACTATACGGACTTCATATACAGGAGTGTGCTACTTACGCAGAAACTTCTCCAACAAAGTTATGAGGAGGACAGATTAAAATTGACACTCCGTAAATTTTATGGACACCATCACGAATTGGTGGATCCATACGATGTGTGTTTAACCAAACTAGCTAAGGACATTTTTACCAGATGGTAGATTGTGGTTTGTCATTATGTCGTCTAATCTTTTAATTACCAAACGTGACTTATTCCCGATTGTGACTGTTTTGCTGTGTGTGAATTCGCATTACTATAAGACGTGTTACGGTACTTGTCTATCCCAAACTCATGTATTTAGTTTAAATGTTCAATGTTATATTTGTAATTCTCATCGGATTTTGTCAAATGTGTTGACGTCTTTTCTATTATATTCATGTGTTATGGAAACAAAAATTAATCACCGCCGTCATTTATTAGATTTAATTTTGGTCAACATAATCTGTACGATAATTTAAGTTTGAAGTTGGATTCATAACAATCTGCACATATACATATTATAGTTAATTGCTATTATTAAGTATTGCAATATGCATTGTGTTTAAATGCAATATCAGTATTTAGTTCTATTTTAATCTTTAATCAATTCTAATTCTATCTTACTTTTGAGATATAGTTTTTCATATGTGACGTAATTTTTCTGCTGTTTCAGAAATTCCATATGTTCAAATTTTTAATGCCTTTTCACCATCGTATGTGACGTAATTTTTAATGCCTTTTCACCGTCGTATGTGACGTCATTTTCATAATTTACTGCGTTGAGGTCTGGACTGAGTCGGGTGTGTCTATTCTGTGTTGGTCTTTCATTATGTATTCGTGTTTGTTTTATGTAATGAGTTAATACTTCAGTTTCATTATGTATATCTGTTATATTCATTTGATAAAATTTACTGTTTGCAATAGCATTAATTGTTCTAAATAATTAGGATGTTCTTATCCCAAGCATACAAACTTAGCCGTATTTGACACAACCTTTTTCAACTTTTGATCTTCAGTGCTGTACAACTTTGTACTTTTTTTCGCTTTTTCGCTTTTTTATATCTGGGCGTCACTGGTGAGTCTTGTGTGGACGAGGCGCGTTTTTGGCGTATTAAATTTTAAACCTGATGCTTTTTGTTATTCATTAATCATGTGTTTCTTTGTCTAATACGTTTTCCTATTTATTTGTATTGTAGTCCTGTAATATTATGTTGTCATTTCTATAATATATTTAACATTGCCATTAAAGTGCGAGGTTTGGCATGCCACAAAACCAGGTTCAACCCACCATTTCTTCCCTTTAAAATGTCCTGTACCAAGTCAGGAATATGGCCATTGTTATATTATAGTTCGTTTCTCTGTGTGTTACAGTTTAACGTTGCGTCGTTTGTTTTCTCTTATTTTTGAGTGTAAATTGACATTGCGATAAGACGTGTCACGGTACTTGTCTATCCCAAATTCATGTATTTGGTTTTGATGTTATATTTGTTATTTTCGTGGGATTTTGTCTGATGCTTGGTCCGTTTCTCTGTGTGTTAGTTACATTGTAGTGTTGTGTCGTTGTTCTCTTATATTTATGCGTTTTCGTCAGTTTTAGTTTGTTACCCCGATTTTGTTTTTTGTCCATGGATTTATGAGTTTGAACAGCGGTATACTACTGTTGCCTTTATTTGTCTTAGGAAGGGATAAATCCTACTTTGTAAAGGATCACTCTGCTTCAAACAAAAAATTCTCTGAAACTGACATTATCAAGATGCTTGATTTCTTGATTGACAACATATTTGTTACGTTCGGAGGACGTGTTTTTCAACAGACTATCGGCATTCCAATGGAAACGAATTGTGCCCCTCTTCTTGCCGACTTGTTTCTTTATTATTATGAGGCTGACTTCATACAGGAACTTCTTAGGAAGAAAGATAAGAAATTAGCAATATCCTTTAACTCTACTTTCCGCTATATAGATGATGTTCTTTCACTTAATAATTCAAAATTTGGTGACTATGTCGAATGCAGATATCCCATTGAACTAGAGATAAAGGATACAACAGATACAGTTAAGTCGGCCTCATATCTTGACTTACATCTAGAAATTGACAATGAGGGTCGATTGAAAACAAAACTTTACGACAAAAGAGAAAATTTCAGCTTTCCAATTGTGAACTTTCCATTTCTAAGTAGCAATATTCCAGCAACACCTGCATACGGTGTATATTTCTCCCAATTGATACGATATTCCCGTGCTTGCATTTCCTATCATGATTTTCTTGATAGAGGGTTGTTGCTCACAAGGAAGCTATTAAATCAAGAGTTCCAAATGTTGAAGTTGAAATCATCTCTTCGTAAATTTTACGGACGCCATCACGTTATGGAATAACCGTTTCACAAATGATATCGGATATGTTCCTTACGTCGTAACTACAATCCCTTTCCATGTCGTAAATGTGACTACCGAATAAGACTATTTACCAGTTTTGTAATCTCATAAGCAACACGACGGGTGCCACATGTGGAGCAGGATCTGCTAACCCTTCCGAAGCACCTGAGATCACCCTAGTTTTTGTTGGGGTTCGTGTTGTTAGTTTTCCATGTTGTGTCATGTGTACTATTGTTTGTCTGTTTGTCCTTTTCATTTTTAGCCATGGCGTTGTCAGTTTATTTTCGATTATGAGTTTGACTGTCCCTCTGGTATCTTTCATCCCTCTTTTATCTCGTATGCAAAACTCCTAGGTTATGAATGTAAGTTCATGTTTATAAGTTTTGAACACTATATATGTATGTGAATTGTGTCAGTTGAGAAATCAAAATTTCATATTCTTTTTATGAATGTAATTCCCTTATACGACAAATTCGTTTCTGTATATTCATGTGTACAACTTAAAACTTAAGGACGAATCATGTGTTGTACTAACACCATCCACACGACTGGTACCACGTGTGAATCAGAAAAAGCTTACCTTCCCGAGATCCTGAGTTCGCCACTGGTTTTTTGGTATATCTCATGTTGGTCAGTCTGTAGTTTTTTGTAGTGTATTGTTGACTTTTTCGTGTTTTCATCTTTTTTTTTTCTTTTTTTTTTTTTTAATTGGAAGAGGGGGGGATTTCATTGTCAGGTTACCTTCGGTTTACATTCGGTTGGAGTCTTAAATGTCACATTTATATCTTCCACCTTTTTCAACGGTCAGACATTTGTCAGATATATGAGACAGCAACCTCATTACGTTATAAAAAAAGCTATCCCAAGACACATATGGTTTACTGTATGCATTCGATTTATCATTGATTTCCTCTCTGTATTGTGGCCTTGTACTGTTTCTGCTGTTTGGTCGGGTTGTTGTCTCTTTGACACATTAACCATTTTCATTCTCAATTTTATTTTTTATGTATTTCATACTTACAGGAAACTTGATCAAACACATGATTTGATTGATTTTGGCATGCTTAATGTCCGACGGTAAATTTTGTATGCATAATGAAGACGAGTTTAAAAATCAATAGAATAATCTTTGAATGCTTTAATAAATATTTAAAAAAGGACATTGTAGGATATTGCAAATGAGACAACGCTCCACCAAAGACAAATTGGCATAGAATTACATGTAGCAACAATAGTTTTTTTTCAAGATACATGGTTGAAAACCAGGTATATTTTTAATTAGACATGTTTTTATCTAACAATTCAATGACTATTATTTCATGTAGAAATCTGCATTACCAGGAACACAAATACACATTGCATTTGAATTTGATCGTTAATCGAATTACCTTCATAGTAGTAATTTTTTCCTAAATTCTCAAATTAAAAAATCAAAGTGTTACACGGTTGTTACAATTTTTACAGTTATCATAACAGTGCTGTCGGGGGATGCCCCAATGGCTTTCTCAGTGTTTCTACTGCTGCCGTCCAGAACAGTTCTTCACCTACGCCAATAGGATATTTCAGACTTGATGCACTGTCTAGAAGGGCTCTGAGTTGGTTCGTCATATGTTTAGAGTCAATATTTTTGAGCATAATCAATAAAAATACATCCCTTCCCTGTCTGCGCCTCCGCTCTTGAACGACATCAACCTCCCATTGACACCATTCACTTTTTGCAAAATCATTTGATAAAATAACAACCACTTTCCATGATTTCTCTAGATAGTTATTGATGTTTGCAGTAATTGATTCCCCGATTTCGAAATCTCTATGATGAATGCAAAGTTTCATTCCTTCATCTTGTTCTAGTTTCTTTAGAAATTTTTGGTGAACCCAATGGCGATCTGCATCACAATATACAACAAATGCATGATATTCGAAATCATCTGCCTCCTGCAAGGGCAGATAACCTCTTCGTCTTTTGTAATTGATTCTCCATAGGTATACATAGTTTCTAATGTTTGTTTGACACTTCATTACAATCGCAAATATAAAAGCTAATACCGTTGCTGACAATAACAAGATGATCACCGTTGTATAAATAGGATTCCATGGGGGACACTCCTTAGACGAATTTACATACTTTTGAAATAAGGTTCCATCAAGCGAGGGTGGTGCCCTACAATTATAGAGCGTTGGATAACTAAAAAGCTTTACTTTGGTTGTTTTAATCCATTCTGTAAACCATAGTTGATCACAAGTGCATACAAAATAATTATGGCTCAAATCCAGAACTTCTAACGAATTGAGTACGTCTGCAGGGAAAGATCTTTTATTTATAATTTTAATGAAATTATCTTTCAAGTTGAGGTATCTAAGAGACGTCATATTCCGAAATATTTTACTTCCGTCATTCCAATTGCTCAATCTGTTTGAACTTAGGGTCAATATTTCGAGTGATCTTAAATACGGAAACACATTTTTCGGAAGAATATAAAGATTGGCTGAGGACATTTTTAAATGTTTTAGCCTTACTAAAGGTAAAAATATGTGTTGCATCTTTGTTTCGTTTTTAGGCAAAAAATTATGGTCTAAGTTTAGAAAACTTAGATTTGGTGACAAGGAAAAAATAGTCTGTGGATTAAACTCCTCTCTATCAAAGTGGAAATTTGCAACATCCATAAGCAGACGTGAAAGAGATGAACTATTGAACGCATAATCGTCTATTTTTCGCAAAGGAAATCCTATCTTCGACAGTTGTAGAGAATACAAAACTGGGAGGGATGCGAAAATATTTGACCGAATTCTCCTCATTGGTATTCTATTGAGTAAAAGCTTGTTCAAATTTGGCAAACATTGAAAAGCTTTTATTCTTATATCTCCAATATTATTATCGCTTAAATCTAAAACTTCTAATTTTCGTACTAAACTGACATCACGGTTATCCGTCCTACACCATTCGGGAACTTTTGGGAGAAGATTTTCATTCAAACGAAAGTCTATTAGATTCTTTGGAATGCCTTTTAAATCAATTTGTTCAATTTCATTTTCACTCAAAAACAGCTTTTCCAATTTTGTTAACGGTGAAAATGTCGTAAAATTTAGTTTCGAAAAACTGTTACCTCCAATTTGAACATATCGTATTTGACTGTATGAAAAACTTGAAAACATGTCGATTGGTAGAACAAGCCAGTTATTATATTGGAAATGTAAAGATCGGAGATTTGTTGTTTTCATTTTCCCAACGGACACCTTTATTACATTAACATCTAAAAGTGTTTCTTGAAAAATACGCAAACTACCCAGAAATGTCAAATTTACAAACGCATATTCATGAATGAATGAAAGTAGATTGTTATTTAATTTTAAATCTTTCAATTTAATGCCAGTCAAATTCTGGAATCCATTTTCACCGATATGCGTCAAATTTGTTCCGCTCATTATTACAGAAGTTATAGCGTCTGGAAATTGTGGAATATAATGCAAATCTCGTCCAGTACAGATAGCTTGGTATTTCTTTGAAGGCATAATTTTACATTTACAATTCTTGTGGCATTCCTTCTGCTCTACATGACTTTTGGTCATATATAGGAAACCAAACGTTAGCACAGATATAATGTATATTCTCATTTTAAGAATAACCTATAATAAAGAGAGACAAATGATAAATGTCATTTCACAAGATTAAAAGATTTAGACGCTTACAGATGAAAAAATATAACTTCTGGTAAACATCAATTAAACGCGCATCAGAGCACAACATAACCAATAAAGGCAACATTAGTATACCGCTGTTCAAACACATGGACAATAAACAAAATCGGGGTAACAAACTAAAACTGAGGGAAACGCATTAAATATAAGAGGACAACAACGACACAAAACTACAATGTAACACACACAGAAACGGACCAAGCATCAGACAAAATCCCACGAGAAAAACAAATATAACATCAAAACCAAATACATGAATTTGGGATAGACAAGTACCGTGACACGTCTGTGTCGCAATGTGAATTTACACTCAAAATTAAGAGAAAACATACGACGCAACGTTAAAATGTAACACACACAGAAACGAACTATAATATAACAATGGCCATATTCCTGACTTAGTACAGGACATTTTTAAAGAAAAAAATAGCGGGTTGAACCTGGTTGTGTGGCAAAACAGACTTCATGGAAACTTAGAAGCGTGTTTAATAAAAAAAAAAAAAGATATTTCATCGAATTTAGGAATATTTCTATAAAAGAGAAATTTTATTACTGTAAAAAAAATACACTTCTAATACTGTGATAATAGATAACACAGCATAAATATCAAAATATATCAAATACGTTTACTTTACAGTGTTCCTAAATTTGTCTTCGTGCTATTGTGTTTCTTTTGGGTACTGCGGTGATGTGCGGACGAAAAGGCTTTTTAGTGTTATTTTCATACTGTGCCCTTATATTTTATTTAACTAAATACTTACTTCATCGAGAAAGTTAACATCATATACAGTTTGTTCCATCTACTACAAAACATATTATTCGGCGTCCTTCTCCATAAACTATCAACTACACAATCGTTTTTGTTAGCGTCCTTGTTGGATTTATTTGAATAATTTTTTAATGTTTTAGTTAGTTGTATTGTATGTTTGTGTTACACGTTGTCACAGTTTTGGCTTCTGGGTCAGAATTGTTGTCATAATAAGCTATCATATATGTTATTGTTGCTCTGTACCGAGTTAGGAATATTGTTTTGAACGTATTCCGTTAGAGATGAGGTTTGATTTTTTTTGTAGTGTCCATAGACAACCTTTTTAATTTTACTTTGTGAAATGTGGTATTTTTGTTGTACCTATTAACTGGACGTAGTTGGCAGAATTGTATCAATTGTATGTTTCACATAATGATAAAACTCTTTTTTGTATTGCTTAGAAGAAATTGGCCTTATGTCAGTTTATTTTTTTCCGATCCCTGTTATAACTTTTTGAATTCTATTTCTCATACGAATACCTTCTAATAATTGGTCTCTTCAAATAATCATTTGGTCGACTTACATTGTAGTAATTAAGATTTGAAACTGCTAGTTGAAATTTTGTGAGAAATAACGTTCGCAGAACCAAAAATAAATTTAAAGTGTACATACCTTGTTAAATATAAGGTTCCAAACTATTCGGAAAACTCAGTTCAAATAGGTCAATTTATTGCATATTTAGAGAAGCGTCTGGTATAACATGTGAACAGATACGACGAATTTACCTTATAAATGACGGCGGTTGAATCTTTTCGATCTTTTTACTGCTATTGTAGTTTAGATTTAAATATTCCTTGTTGAATTTAAACTTATTGGCATCAATATGTAGATTTGTAATATTATAATACAATTTCATCATTATAAATAGGTTCAACAAGGAAATAATTCATTTATGCTCTTTGAAACATCGTAATAAAAATTACACTTAGTTTAATAGTGCGTGGTATTGGGTTTTTTATTTTGTATTACACATTTTCACATATTTATATTTCATCACCGGATATTAAATATGTTAATAAGTATGAGTCATTTACATGTGTTTTGTCTTGATTCAAAACTTGATGCTGGTGACAGACCTTTGATACTTCCTTCTTTTCTTAATTAGTGGCAAAATAATGGCAGGAAAATTTAAAAAAAAATTTCTTGTAATGTTACATTTCTGTCTCAGATTAGGTTGACGGATGGCGCCTGTAAAAACGTTGAAACCCGCTGTATTTTTCTGCTCCTGCCCTACCTCAGGAACCTGTTGTTCAGTGGATGCATTTGTTAGGTGTAATTCATAGGTGTTATCTCGTTTCCAAATTGTTTAGAAGGAAAAGACCGTTTGTTTTCCTGTTCTTAATTGTTTAAAGTAGTAATGTTGGGGCCCTTTATAGCTTGCTGTTCGATGTAAGCCAAGACTCCGTGTTGAAGACCGACTTTTGACCTATAATTGTAAACTTTCTTATACATTGTGACCTGGATGGCGAGTTGTCTCATTGGATAATATATCAACTCTTCTTATTCATATTTGCTCATGTAAGTTTGTCAATATAACGTATTCATAAATAACTGTCATACAAGTCAGATGTTTAGCTACATTACTTCCAACGTTCAGAGTTACTGTTTGTCGTAAAACTGATTGGTGATTGATCCATGACAAGTTCTTGACTAGTTCTTAAATGATCATCTCGGTGACCAATACAATAATGCGTATTTGACTTATCTGACAGATTCTATTTGACAGTTAGCGTGACAACCGTCAGCAATCGATCAGTCACTTTATTATTTATACGGACCAATATTTCAAATGCAAATAGATGAGAACATCTTTGTTTTCAATGCAAATAACATATACGAGTTATTGCAAACATGTCTTCTTTGTTTTTAACATAAGTGTATCATTATTTGCAATTGGTTATTTCAAATGAATTTAGAAGTTTTCTTGTTGTTATGAAATGTGAATAATATACGGATAAAGATACTTAATTGGTTTTATTTTGTGTTAATAAATAGTTCAATTATTTCTACATTTTAAAAAATAATTATGACCCTTTCTTTGTCATAAGTAACATTTGTACAGTATTATTTTTTTTCATAAAGTATAATGAAAGTTACAGAAAAGATAACTAAAACTGTGTCAGCAATTTTTACAAATGTTTCTTCTTTTTATTTTAATTCGTGTACCATTATTTGTCATTAGTCATTTTCGAATACCTCTGTGTGTGAAAATATACGAGTAAAGATACTTCAACATTGTGATTGTTTGTTAAGAGTTTTATACATTTTTTATGTAAAAAATTATACATAAGGAATGTGGTTTTCTTATACTCAAACTTTTTCATATTATTTATAAATATGCCATATTTCTTCATTTTATTGAACATCTTCCATCGCATTGACATGATTTTATTGTTTTGAACACAATTTAAGTAGATTTTAGCAATCGTGATATACATATTCGTTTGGGTTTGATAAAATAATGCCTTTATACTTTTGGCAAACGGAATTCTTATAATACAATTAAGAGTTGACATTTGTCTGATCATTTCACTTCTTCCCTAACAAACGAAAATAATTTGAGATGAGAGAACTTTGTCGAATGATTAGAAATTTTATGTCGGGTTCCTGTACATAGACGATTTGAATTTTCCTACCAATCAGGATCATTCTATTCAAATGAAACGAAAGTTTGATTGCGTAATTTGAAAGAGTTTAACATGTGACCGCAGTAGAGTGCAATCCGACAGAAAGGTATGGAACGCCAACACTGTCTTATTATGCCCCTTTTTCATTATATGCTGTGCATTTACCTTTATTTGATGTACATTTACCTTTATATGATGTGCATTTACCTTTATATGATGTGCACTTGTCATCATATGATGTGCAAACACCTTTATATGATGTGCAAATATCCTTATATGATGTACAAATATCCTTATATGATGTACAAACATCATTATATGATGTACAAACATCATTATATGATGTTCAAACATCATTATATGATGTGCAAACATACTTATGTGATGTGCAAATATACTTATATGATGTGCAAATGTTCTTATATGATGTGCAAACATTCTTATATGATGTGAAAATATACTTATATTATGTTGAAAGATCCTTATATGATGTGCAAATATACTTATATGCTGTGCAAATATACTTATATGATGTGCAAATATACTTATATGCTGTGCAAATATACTTATATGATGTGTACATATCATTATATGGTGTGCAGTTTCCTTTATATTATGTGCAAACATCTTTATATGATGTGTTTGTGTCATTATATTATGTGCTTGTAATCTTATATTATGTGGTTTTATTTACTTCATTATATGATGTCGAAACGTCATTATATTATGTGCTTTCATCGTCGTTATGGTCAATGAACATGATTACGATTAGAATGTTTACTTCTACGTCATAACTGATTCCGATCTGCTTCTGTGAAATAACCGTTACTTCTACTAGTAATTAGGATCAAATCTGTAGCTACCGTTTGGAAAATGGTTGAGACTTGAGATAAACCTTGGCATGTTAGTACCTCGTTTTAAGATGCAAAAAATAACATCTGATATTGTTGGAAAATTGTAAAAATATATATGAATTGCAAATTTTTGTTTAAATCGACGGGTCTTTAATAATAAACATACGAAGTCTACAATACGGTTAAGGTTATTAAATTTAAAAAATAATACTTTTATGTCATGCTTTATGATCGTTTTAACGAGGGAAGGCATTATATTTGTCAATTTCGGTATACCTAACGTTAGCATTTTTTCTATTAGAAATACACGAAGTTTAGTAATGTCATTTATGTAAACATTGCCTTTCTGATCATTTTAGCTGTTCGAGTTTCTCTTTATATATTCTCAAGATAGACACAAACAATTGGGAAAAAAATCCGACTCTGATAGAGTAATGGCTCATATAAGGAACCGGTCATTTGTTACCCAAAAAAAAAGAGGGGGATAGGAAGAAATAAGGGGGCCTTTCATTTTACCATTTTTGGAATGAAAAAGTGGCATTCAATTTTATATAGTTATAAATTTGCCGCGGTATAATGTTATGGCGAATTCTTCGTCAACCGTAGGCATCATTCTTTACGCCTCGTTTCGCTCATCTGAATTGTTATAACCTGAAAAATTAGTTTCAACAATTTCTTCTGGCAGAGAATTTTTCATCTGGTGCAATTATTGAATGAAGGTGTGGTAATTATTAATGAAACCACAAACGGAAAATCCAAACGAAGTTCCCTGAAGTCGCAAACAGCTTTCATACTTCAGTATTTTGATTATAAATGTTCTTGTCTATACCTTGCAAGAAAAGGTTTCTCTATTATTAGTTTTAAAGATAATAGCAAATAAAACAACACATATCTGAAAAGCCAAAAGTGCCCAAAAGGTACCTTTACTATAGAGTATAATTCAGACACACTGCATTATTTTGTTTTTAAATCTATTATGTTTCCAGGATAAACGCAAAATATTGAAAGGCCGCTGCCGTAAATCTTCACTTTGAAAAATTCAAAACATCACTCTCTATCTGTAAGATAACAACAGGTCTCAGTAAAAAATAAATAAATGCAGTATTTAAGTTCATTTAGACACCAGATTAAAAACGCTCAATTCTCTGCTTTTGTTGGATTGATACACACCTTCAAAAATTTGAAGGCTGAAATTTCATTGGCTGATATAATATACACAAGGAAGGAAAATAAAATGACGTGTTGTGAGAACCTTGTATCCAAAGCTTAAACAGATAATCTGTACATTATATATTAATAGATAAATGTGTTAGACACCGACTCTAGTTTGAGGGAAGGAGCACGTGTATTTTTTTTGTACGAAATTAATAATAATAAAAAAAAACAAAATGTTTGGGTTTTTTTTAATTTCCTCATTGTTTCATTTTTTCCTCATTTTAAATGAAAACAAACTATTTCGCTTTTCTTCTGAAAAACATAAAATCTCTTTCAAGAAATTTAGATTCAAACATTTACAAAACAACTTGCCCCCACCCCCACTCACATGATAAAAATATGATCAGTCTAGAGGTGTATACTAGTATATAAGCGGCTTCCCACGAAACCTTTTATATTGCGGGTTACTGCATGTCTAGTGGTGGTACTTTCGTCGTAGCATGTTCGCCTTGAGTAAGGGAGGTCGGGTCAAAACCAAAGACTTTAAAATTCATATTTACATGCTGCTTCCCGGCTAATTATAGAAGCACGCGGGATTAAGGATTAAGAGCAAAAGCTGGTCGGCTTGGATTCAGAAAAATGTGTCTGAGTAGGGTGATATAAATGTCTTCCTTCGGAATGCTACCTTTTCAACTAGCATGTTAAAAAATCCGGCTCAGGGTGTCGGTCTAGTACAAAACAGTGCTAATAATCATATCACATTAACATGTTCTTGTACAAATATGCATATATCAATTTGCCGCTGGATGTCAAGAATCCACCCATAATCATCTATAGTTGAAACTGTGAAATATATGCACAAAACCATGATAAAAAGCTGCACGTAAATATTATGCACTGAGTTCAGGTTCATTCCATATCTCCTTTAATCCAATTCGGTTGAAAGTGATGGGCGCTAGGTGGTCTAGTGGTTACATTGTCATTTCGGGGCCTTTTATAGCTGAATATGCGGTATGGGCTTTGATCATTGTTGAAGGCCGTACGGTGACCTATAATTGTCAATTGCTGTGTCATTTTGACCTCATGTGGAAAGTTGTCTCTTTAGCAGTCATACCACATCTTCTTTTTTATAAGTAGTCGAACTGCTGTATCACTAGCATGTCAACACTTAGGTGTGCGATTTCAAATCCCGCACGTGGCAGGTAAGCTCGATTCCAATCTTAATTGACCAGAATTGTCTGTTTTCCAAACGAAGGTCAGTGGGGTCTCTCCGGGCACTTCTGATTTCTCCACCAATAAAAACTCACCGCCACGAAATAGCACGAAAGTGTTGAAAGTGGCGCTAAATAACAGTTAATCAATCATCCATACCGATATACTTAGGGAGCTACCATTTGATTTTTATGGGGGGGCTAGGATGAAAAATTTTGTACTGCATTTTTTTTTTAGCTGTAATCTCTGTCCTGCATTTTTATTTTTCACTCTGTTCGGTCCTGCCTTTTTTTTTTAGTTTATCCTGACTTTTTTTACCTAAATTGTCGTCCTGACTTTTTTTTTTTTGCAAGTGTCTCATCCTGCCTTTTTTTTAATCAAAACTCCTGTCCTGCCTATTTCTTTCAAATTTCATCCTAGCCCCCCCCCCCCCCCCCCCCCCATAAAAATCAAATGGTAGCTCCCTTATGGCCTCTAAATCTATATATTAAGTCTCACAAAGTCAATGTATGACATCAGTATACAGAGATAAAAATGATAACTATTTTCAGTATATACAAAACAAGAGAGAGAGGTTTCAAAATTACTAAGCCAGCTGGAGGACAAACGCACGTGACTATATTTGTTTATATAAGCGAACAAGCTGAAGTTGACATTTTATAGAAATCTTTGGGATTAAATTTGGGATTAAACGTTTTTGGGATAAAACAGAAAAAAACATCCTTCCTGTTTTCAAGTTTTCGTACAGGGCTTAAAGCCTTATCGGATAAATGTTTTTTGTCATATTAAAATTTCCCGTTTTAGTAACAACAATTTCCAAATAGTTATATTGTTTTATCATCTCAATGTTAGTATCATTGTAAGAAAATTGGAGATTTTTTGGCTTCCGTCCATAAAAAAAACCCCACTAAGACTTTAATTTTGTCAACTTTCCTTTCAAGTTCCAAGCCTTACAATAATCATGGAAAGCATTGAGGTGAGTCTGCAGGTCCTGTGCTGTTCCATCGAACAACACCGTGTCATCTGCAAACAATATAACAAAACACTTAAGATATATTTCTAATTCTCTTTCAAGATCTTCTGGTATAGTTCTGTTAAGTTCTGTGATATTTCTAGTCACAAAGAAATTATTTTAGTCAATCAAAGTAAATAAAATAGGAAAGGTGATAAGTTTTCTCCTTGTCGAACACCATTGTCACAAGCAAGCAAAGTATTCCGAATTATAATTACTACCGTGTATCATCGGTACAGTGGATATAGCTTTATAGGTACTTCGAAGCGTGAAAAACTATATACCGTACATTCATTTAACTATGCACCGTACAGAAGGATTCATGTGGTCAGCTATACACAACGCCAAATTTTGAAACAGCTATACTTATTAAACACAAACAGTGGCCTTCTATCAGAAACAGAGTTGCAATGAATATAGAATCATATCGGATGAAACGAACGCCAACTTCTTTGGCAAGTATTTGCACATGTTTTTAGGAAGGATTCTTGTTTTGGGCAAATAGTGAGACTTCTCTTATCACCAACCCACGACCAAATAATTTCTTAAAACAACAAATATGTTTAGATTGAAGTAAACATTGATATAATGTAAACAAAACAAAGATTTTCGTACCTTGTCAGAAGAAAAATCGATCACGACCCCTTGGTTTGAACCTATATCCGCTATACCGATGATTCACGGAGATGCCAACGAATGGACAAGAGTTGAAACAAAGAGTGGTGACATAGTAATGACAAAGTTAATGCTTTTTATTCTCTTTTTTTTAAAGAGACGAAAAAGAGGAATAAAATGCAACAGACGGGCGTCACCCCATTCATCTCGGTTGGAAAATAAAAATATCAAATACCCTGAATTGGAAAAAGTGTGGCAAAGTGTGATTTCAGTGGTTCTTTTTCCCCTTTTCACTGAATAACTGTATCGTCTACGTAAATTCCGATGCCATTACCGAAAAGGATCAAAATAAGTACCACAAAGGGAAAATCCGATCTAATCGGACGAAAAAGTAAGTCTTAACCCTTATACTGCCAGAGGGCCGATCTGGGCCGATTGACGTTACCTTTAACTGCCAATGGGCCGATCGGGCCGATTGACGTTGTCTTTAACTGCCAAAGGGCCGATTGGGCCGATTTAGTTGTTCTTTAACTGCCAATGGGCCGATATGGCCGATGGTTAAGGTTAATAAAATAAATATTGATTTTAGCAATAAAATCATAATTTAATGATGTTCTGTCAATGCCATTTCATTCTCGTTTCATTTTTTCATTTTTCATGACGTCATTTAGCCATTTTTATGAAGTTACAATGATGTATATATTAAAAGCTATCATATCTGAATTTTGCTGTTCGTTAATCAATCCGTTGGGGTTTTTTGTTTTGTTTTGTTGTTGTTTTAAATGTTTCACACTTTGTCATTTCGAATCCTTACTGTACGATATCGGTTTTGCTCATCATTGTTGAAGGTCTTGAAGGCCGTACGGTGGTTTACGATTTTATTCATCACGTCAAATGGTCTCAACGAAGATGTTTGGTAATTGCTACATTGGTAATCATACCATATCTTCTTAATATGTTTATATTGTTGATAATTTCAATAAGACATATTAAGTTGACCATAAGAATTCGTAACTTGTGATCTTTCACTTTATATATCATATATAACTACGTTTTTTTCAAAAAAATGTTTTGGCCGGTAATTTATAGTTGAATAATAAGCAATTTGGTGCCAAATTTTCTAAGGTTTATTTCTTCAATTGGGTATATATTTTTGTTGTGGAGCTTTTTTATTTTCTATTGGAATTTTTTCTGTCCATTTTTGAGAAAAAAAGTTGTTTTTACATAAAATAAATATATGGCCAAAAAAATAGAGGTGACGAATACTTTTGATCATGTACTGTCTTCACATGTTTCGCTTCTTAAACATTCTTTGCTTTTAGATATTTAATTGTAAGCATTTCTGCATGATGAAAGTAAATCCAGAAAAGGGCTACGGAAGCATGAAATTTATCAAGTGTTTTACTTAAAACAAACATATTTATAATTTATGATATAAAGGACCCATTTTTCTTGTTAATTTTTTTCCGCTTTTAACATATATTCTGAAAGTATTTCTTTATCTTTTTTTGTAAACTTATGCAACAGTAAGGTGCGGCCATAGCCATAACGAAGTCATGAATACCGTTGACGGTCAACGAAATCCAGTCTTTAGGGATGACCATTTAAAATTCTGAGGATAGTAGAATGGGGCTGGTAGGAATGTGAAAATGAATATTATGGTATTATGAATAACGAGGCCCAAGTCGTTGTGAAAATGAATATTTTCTCCAACAAAATGCATTACAATAAAGGGGAAAAGTATGAATGAAAACAATTTGTACTAGCAAAAAATGAAGAAAAAAAGAATATCAATCCGGAAAACTGTCTCCCCTCCTCCTCAGAAGATCAAATAATCGCCTCTATACATATTTAACAAAATCCGCTTGGTAATGTACTTAGCCGTGACCAATAAGGATGAGGACCAAGTCTTGGTAAAGGGTCATGTCTTGAAGTCGTTTTGATTTGTTCATGCATGTTTCTGACTATTCAAGAAACATCCCGAGACAGGAACAGACATTATTTAAAATATATTAAACGAAAAACAGAACAATATTGTGATGCATTGATAAAAAGTTTTGCTAATTTGTTTGCTTTTGATGAAGATGTAGCTCGTGCAAGAATACATGTATAGTAATATCATGCCGATAAGACAACTGTATGTACAATTATATGATGCTTACCGGTATTTCAATCCGTCCGGAGTCCGCTCATTGGACTAAAAGGCACAGGAAATTGCCGAACTTGAACTATATATACAAGCCAAGATTTTGGTCACCTCACACAAATTCAAGAGCCACTCAAATATAATATTTTACCAGTTTACAAATAACTTTGCATACAATATTCTAAACATGATTAGATCAAAGTATTCTCCATCAAATGGTTACATTTTGTTATACCTATGTCAAGAAGATGCCCTAGACTGTGTCTAAAATTTCTTATTCTAATTCTTTTATCACTCACTCCCACAGACTATACGTTTTTCTTTTTTTCAAATCTGCATGCAGTGTTAATTGTTTACCCGAAGAAATTGACAAAAAGTTAAAATCCCGAAAAAAGTATAACTTAAAAGTATTTTTTTTTAATTTCCTCTTTTGTATTAGTATTAACAGTATACATAAAGATGTATAGTTGCCGTCAGGTAAAATTGATACCATGGTTTTGGTCGAAAATTTTTAAACTACCAACCGCATTCATTCGAAATTACGTGTTTCAATTAGCGGAATCAAAAATCTTTCCAAAGTACCAGTACTGTCCTACTTTTGTTGTGATTGCACTGTATAATCCTGACCTTCACATTATCGAAGATTAATTTCCATTGTGAATCCGCAATCGTGGCCGTTTCTATGAGGATCCTTTATTTTCATAACATTCGTTACTCTCAAAAGGGCTGCATTTGTTTGCATGATTATTATTCCTTTCGAACGTGTCCCAATTTATAAAAAATTCATAAATAAATTTGACCTGATAATGTATACTTTTTTTAAGGCAAAGAATGCGTAATTAGACAATATTTTCTTGATTTATTTTTGAAATTAAACGCAACATGCAACACTCCTGTCTTTTTTGTGATGCACAGTTTTTATAAGAACATGAAGCAACAGTTACATGAGAAAAAAACACAGACTCGGCAAAAAAAAGAAAAACCTGACTATCCAAGTAAATTAGGTTCGGATTCGAACTCACTTTCAAGCAAGATATTTCAGATTTTGTTGAAAATTAGTACGCATTTATATAATTCGTTGGAATCGTCAGAATATTAAAAAAATATATATAAATAAGAAGTTTTTATACTTCCAAGTTTATGTCGATTACGTGCAAAGGATTACTGAAGGAAAACGCGTCAGAGAATATGCTTTTCCCACTTTAAATTTAAAATTTTTCCGAAAATCTGTCCACAGAAGTCTATTTAAAAATAATATTCTGTTGCTGTAAACATTTTCATTTTAACGATAGGAATATATTAGGGGGTCACCGGATTCATATTTGCTGTCAGGCTTCATCATTTATGTATGAGTGATAGAATTTTACGACGTTAAAATTATTATTTTTTTTACCTTTTCCACGCTACGAAAGTGTGACTGAATATTTTCAACTGGAAAAAAAAGGAATCCGGTTAACCCCTTATATTTTCACATAATTTTAACGGAAATTTTTAATAGCAACAACCCATAGGTTTTAATCAAAATTCTGTAGACGGATTCTCAGAAGGCACCAAGGGTAAATGCAAATCTCTTTCACTAATATTCGTAATCGTTACATTTCACACATATTCAGGATATTGTAGCCTATAATTATAAAAATCTTTACCCTCGAATATTAAGAATTAAGTAGTTTGTACATTATAGTATATGCCAAACAAAATTTGCATCAATTCAGTATATTTTGAACTTGATTTATTGAAGATGACAGATGTGTGCAGCGTAACGTTTACACTGCATTTGTACAAGGTTTTCAATGGCATTCGTCGACGTTGTAGTAAAATTTAGCAACGTCATAGGTGTAACGTTATTTTGGATTTTGAAAAATTTTGGCAGCGAAAAGGTTAAACACTTCATCAGGAATCAACCCCTTGTATCTCAGAAATCGTTGACGCTACTCCAAATCTGTTGACATACTAGTACTCATGTTTCAGAATTTTATTAGCAATTAAAACAATCTCCATTAACCATCTCTGTGCCATGGGCCACTTTTGGGCCATTTTTTTCATACTACGTTCGGTGCCATGGGGCCACTTTTGGGCCATTGTTTTTTTCTACTCTGATGCTATGAAATGTACTATGACGTAACGTCATTGTCCGTGCTTCTTTGAAATGTACAAAGCGCGCCAAATTATTGGAATATTGTATTTTTTTGAAAAGTTGCGTATACTAAATACACAACTGAAAAATAGTTTATTAATAAGATAATTTCTTTTTCTAATAAATCAAATTATGCTTTATGTCTTTTATACATATCTTTTTTATTCTCTCAACCTTTAATAAGTTTAGCCATTATAATCTATTTCGCTTTCATTATTGTAAACTTTTATTTTCTTTGAAATGCTGAGGACATTATAACTTATCTACGTGCATATCCGTAGACATGGATATTTTAGCACCCTGAAGTATCCAAGTACACCCCGAGGTCTCAGTCTAAATCTGGCGATTTTTAGAGAAGTTCGTCCACAAAGTTTAAAGTGAAAGCAACGTTTTTTCCCCCCCTTTTTATATATATCTTTTATTGAAATTTAACTTATTTCTAACGGGATGTAGGGTACACTAAGCCGGGGATAAAAGTTTTTGACAGTATACCCTTTAATTTCTCATGGCACCTTTTCAACTGATTTTTAATAAAAATAATCTTTAAAAAATAAGCGGGAACATGTTTTAGGTAGAGGTATGTCAAATGCATATTTATGACGAGGAGATGGTATATGAGATTTGAGTATTTACCAAGCTTTGTAATAAACCGACTCGCTGGGTCGGTTTATTTTACTTGCTAGTTCAAAAAATAAGTATAAAACTCTGTTGTAAAACAAGTTACCCTACGCGAACACATATTTTGTACTTCTTTACTCCTAAACAGCGCGTGCTTCGCGGAAAAGCAGCAAGTATACCAATTTTAAAGTTTTTAAGTTTGACCAGGCGCAAAGTAACGTTGAATCCACGACCTCGTTTTGAAAAATCAGTGCCATAAATTTTAGAATTTATCTTAGTAAATCTTCAATTTATTTTATATAAAAGATACATGCAACGGCGGGCACATGTGGAGCAGTATCGACTTCCCTTTCTGTTTCGGTAAAGGGTTTTTGTTAGTCAGTTTTTAAAGACTCGTTCTTTGTCTATTAAAATTTCATTACTCGGGGTTTATTTCCGTTGTCTAGGACAGCCTATTTGTTGGGGCTTAAATGCAGAACGATTTTCTTCGTGCTCTTACGCAATATGTAAACATTATAGAATGTGTCCCTTGAGAGCGTATAAAATTTATATCCACGGTGTATGTTTTATCATGGTCGGCATGTTCCTGTTTTGGCGAACAGTTCCTGTAAAATTTGCGCCGAGTTGTAAAAGATGTTTAGCAAGCGATGTAGAAGTAAAGAAGTTGTGACATACGACATTGGTATTTCTTTTACGAAGTAATATGAATAAGAAGATGTGGTATGAGTGTCAATTATTGAGACATTAATTCTCCATCAATTCAACATGTATAAAAATTTTGAAAATTATAGATCATAGTACACAGAACAAAACGGTACAGCGCTCCAAAAATGACTCGTGTAAAATAATTCAAGCAGGAAAACCAACGGTCTAATCTTTAGGAATTAAAAAAAAAATAATCGAGAAACATCTATGAACCACGTCAACAAACCACAACCACTGAACAACAACCCTTGGGTTGACCTGGTGGTATTGGATTGACTGCACGCCTTTTCTCTCTATATACTATATATGTACATGTACAAAAAAGTATATATACTATAGTGAGCACTGATTCTACCAGCATCCAAACTTTAACCTCGAAATAAAACTTTTGATTGAATGCATTGCAGCATGCATGTTTGACTGCGAGTTCTTACTAATTGACGTTTGAATAAATCCGAAATTTTGCTGTCGGAGTGTAGTTTTGATTGTTTCTACCGGGAAGGTTGTTATTGTTAGTTGGGTGAGAATTAAAAATTATTTGAAATATGTTGCGACTAAACATTCAAGTTCTTAAAACATTTGGTCTCTTGGCTTAGCAATATGGCTTAGCAATGTAATGTTCCACTATTCAGATATCGACGCTATGAGTATGTATCGTACAAGAAAAGGAGAATTAATGTTCTTTCATTGTAGAATTGTTCACTGTGAAAAATTTTAAATGTATACGAAATGCCTGCAAGATTTACTGACGATCACATTTTGCAAGAACCGCGCGCAGAAGCGGATTTTTCAGCGTCATTTGCATTCATTTCGTATAATTATATACAAACCACAACTCTCCAGCCTTTTAGTTACAAATCTTCGAAAATTGACACAAAAATTGTATGAAATCAGCATTGTAAATGCAACAGTAGAATTAAGGCAACCAAAACTTTCTTGGTAGAAATGGCCAAGTACCTGAATTAAAAGTATTAGATATTATTTACGTGAATATCATCGGATTATAATTTATTCATGTAATTTTTACATGTTCTATCAATAACTGTTGTTCATAACACTTTTAATTGCAAAATAAATCACAAATCACATGATGTATACGGAAAAACTGTCTGCGAATAACTACAAGGAAGACGACATAATTCAATCGCCGTACATGTACATGTATAGCATTGAAATATTGACAAAATAAAAGATTTTCGTGAAAAGTATATGTATGAACTTGTATATGTTTTCTATTTGAAAAATCAGCTTTAAAGTTAAAAAAAAAAACATGTTTTCATTTTTTGTTCAATTTGAAGTTTTATAAGACTTTAAAAATCTTTGTTAAAGAAGAAATATACATATGTATGTAAATACGGTAAAAACTGTGCTTATTCGCCAAAAAATCAATATTTGGACTTTTCCATAAATTTTTATTTTCCCCGCGTTTTTCCGCTAACACTTTCTTGCAGTTCGCCTACACTATGACGTTAGGGTACAGTAACGTCATAATACAGAGCCAGTCTGGATGGAAAAACATGCCTTGGCACTGAACGTATATTTTTACGATTTCGCCGTGGCATTGAAAATAAACAATCTGTATATGTCAATATGTGCTCATTGTTGAAGACCGTACGGTGACCTATAGGTATTAATTTCTGTGTCATTTGGTCTGTTGTGGAGAGTTGTCTCATTAGCACAGATACCACTTTTTCTTTTTCTATAATTACCCACATAGGCATTTCATATTTCGCGGGCACTACGTCGACTAAGTTTGCTTGGGTACTTCCTCACATAATTGGCGTTTTCTGTGGAAAAAAGGTTGGTTCAAAGACAAATTAAAAGTAAAAAAACTACATGTAAACGTCATATCACAAATATTTCCAACTTGGTATGGTTTTAGAGGAGTTGCGGCTCAATGAAATCGGTCTCTTCCTTTAGTAGCATAGATAATATGATATTCTAGATTTAATATCATTGTAAATATTCAATACTTCATTATACATCTTACCATTTACAGATTAATATATTATTCAATAACATTTTATAAAACAAATCATCTCGCCATATTATGCATCAGTAGATAATTTTATAGCTATTGTTATGAAATATTTTTGAAACAGACTGGGATTTCAATGGTGTCTTTTGCAATGAATAGAAATAAGCAGATGTGGTATGACAGCCACTGAGACAACTCTCCATCCAAGTCATAATTTGTAAGAGGAAACAATTAAAGGTCATTGTACGACCTTCAACACGGATCCTATGCTTAAACCGAAAAGCAAGCTATAAAAGGCTCTTAAATTTGTTATAATATTCCATACCTGTCAACCTGTGACGATGAAAATGCAGGTCATATTCTGCATTGAAGAATCAAATATCAGGTCATAACGCGTACGAACTTTTTTTAGCTGAATTTCAGTATTTATGGTACATTTTCTTTTATTATACTTCACGTTAAAATGCCATATTTTGATTGGCTAATACGAGGGTGTCATTTTACTCTATCACATAGCTGAGAGGGTGACAATTTTTTTGAATGTTACCCTCTCGTCTAAACCAATCAAAAATCGACAATTTAAAGGACAATGGATTGAATTTACATCAAGTAGATGAATACAAAGTCAATGCTTAAGTTTTACGTTCTGGATCAAATTTTATTATTTAACTGTCAAAATAAAAAATAAAACAATCTTGTTGTTTATTTCTAACACTCGTAACGTTGTTATGTACGTGACGTCATAGAAAATCCTTTTGAAATAAAATTAATATGTAAAAGACAAAAATGGTAGGACGTTCAGTATAATAAATTAAATAACACATAGCTGAGAGGGTGATAGAGCAGATTGGTACCCCTTGAAAAAGCATTGTCAACCTTGGCTTCGCCGCGGTTGACAATGTTTTCTCGGGGTACCAATCTGCTCTATCACCCTCTCAGCTATGTGTTATTTATATAATAATGTATATCAGAGATACCAAAACATCATTCAATGCATGTTCACTTGGTTAAGTCATTTTAAATCCTATTAATTATTATTTCATTGCACTTTTAAGGATTTTTATAAATTTGTGTAACACAGTCTTATGTTCCTTACTTTTAATTAATATAAGAATTTATTTTTGAAAGGTAATATTTAAATGTTTCCTTTTGTTAATACTACAATTTATTTTTAATTGTTTGAGATACTGGCTATGTAGCCTTTAAACATACCATCATTAAAATCTACAGGATATAAGAATATGATAAAATATACTAATACAGTTAACATGGTTAAAGGAAGTATAAATGCAAAAAATAATTTTCAATTTTGTTTTAAAAATTGTATAAAGGTATAAAAATAATGGAAAGTTATTTTTCAATATGTATTTGATTTTTATATTTTTATGATTTTACCTTTTTCACCCATAAAACGTAAATATAAGGAAGAATTTTGAATGGTGACAAATAAGGGGAAGTAACTGTCTAGTTGAAATATGTTTGTAAACGAATACTGAATACTGAGACTGAATAGTGCAATTTATTTACGACCTAAAGCTAACTTAAAGGTAATTGGTGTTAATTAACAGTGTGTTTGACACCAAAGCTGTCGAGTGAAGCCATGCACTTAATGGGTCACTTAATGTGACAGTTTAAATAGCTAGATGATCTTCCTGTTCATTGAAGAATTACGAATTTGCCGGTATTTCAAAGAAATATTACTTATGAAATCAATCTCAAGGCTAAGAAATACGGGTGAAATCGGGTCATTTTCTGAATTCCCGGGTTATTTTAATGACCCGGCGGGTGTCCCGGGTGATTCCTCAGAATTGTGAAAATCTCGGGTGACACCCGCAGAATACGGGTCAGTTGACAGGTATGATTTTCTCCACAGCCGGGAATTTCTTCAATTAGCTCATACACTGTCAACATTTAACTGACTAATCTTAATCTTCAACCGAAATTTTTGAAACGTTGATTTTGTTAAATTGCTTTGTCTCATTTTCCCCATAAATTGCACTTTCGCTAGCGATAGACACATATTTAAGCCGGGTTAATAGTTTACAGAAGCAGATCGGAATCAGTTATGACGTAGACAGTAATCATTCTAATCGTAATCATGTTCATTGACCATAACGACGATGAAAGCACATCATATAATGACGTTTCGACATCATATAATGAAGTAAACCTAACCACATAATATAAGATTACAAGCACATAATATAATGACACAACCACATCATATAAAGATGTTTGCACGTAATATAAGGATATGTACACACCATATAAGTATACTTGTACAGCATATAAGTATATTTGCACAACATATAAGTATATGTGCACAGCATATAAGTATATGTGCACAGCATATAATGATATTTCAACATAATATAAGTACATTTGCACATCATATAAGAATGTTTGCACATCATATAAGTATATTTGCACATCATATAAGTATATTTGCATATCATATAAGTATATATGCACATCATATAAGTATATATGCACATCATATAAGTATGTTTGCACATCATATAATGATATTTGCACATCATATAAGGATATTTGCACATCATATAAGGATATTTGCACATCATATAAGGATATTTGCACATCATATACAGGTGTTTGCACATCATATAATGACAAGTGCACATCATATAAAGATAAAAGCACAGCATATATAGGTAAATGTACATCATATAAAGGTAAATGCACATCATATAATGAAAATGGTCATAATAAGACAGTGTTGGCGTTCCATAGTAAGGTCCTTCCATTATATCCGTCCTATCAAACCGATCACTTTAAATCTGATGTGTTTGTGAAGTGTGCATGCAAGCACAGTACAACAGATCAAATCCAACACCAACAGCCGACTAATCCGACATGTAATAAAAACAAAAACAGATACGATAAGCACACAGTCCATATCCTTTTTGTTTGATTATACCAGATTTAGATTCACGCAATTATATGCATTTCCTATGTAAACGATGTCGTTAACCTAACACAATGCATACGAATTAACTGCAAAGAGAATCTACAAACCGAATAAGCGCTTATTACAACATTTAAATTAAAAGCAACACAAAATTTTGATAGAAGTGTCAAAATGGCATGATAATGCAAATTAAACACTCGAAAAGAAAAGAAAGTGAATCTTGACTAACGAGTTCGAATGTTTTCAAAAGTGGTCAAGATAAGCCATGTCTTTAAATGTAACGGAAGTATTAACAACTGTCATATAAGTTGGAAGTTTAGCTTTATGACTTTTTTATCAATCATTTCCTACGAAAATATCCTTTACCTAGTCAGGTATATGACAGTTGTCTTCCATTCGTATCTTTAGATGATAATGCCAGACGACAGATTTTGTCAATGTTAATGGAATTTGCCAGAAAGAATTTGGTATTAAGTTAATACTCTTTGAGTGGTGTCATACTCGAAAACTGCACCAATAATCATCAAATCTGGATTAGATACTTTAAAGTATAAAGGAAGCCCTACGTGTAATGAGTTCACACAGTCCTTCAAACATTTTTTTTCTTCATTCTAATCAGAAAAAAACAAACTACAGTTTAATGTCTTTGTCAGAAGGCGAAATAGAGAAAATACGCTGTATATGTTTGTGTGTTTTTTATTATTTATTCATTTAACACGAACATGTGTAAATATTTAACGATCATAAGTACAGTTTCAAAAAGATGATTTAAATTATGAATAAATGTACAATTCAGTTGCAGTCTCACTACGTAACATGAGTTTTGTAATAAAGTCATTACTGCAAAGTTGGTGATAACTATCTATCCTAAAGCTTGTTTTGTACCTCTATAATACCAATCTGAAACAGAAAGTATCGTGTTAAGAAACTCAAAGACTTCCATAAGATAAAATTACTACTTAGTATGTGCATTATAATCAATTTTGTACTTGTTTGGCTTTACAACTATTTTGATCCGAGCGTCACTGGTGAGTCTTATGTAGACGTAACGCGTGTCTGACGTATAAAATTATAATCCTGGTACTTTTGATAGCTATATACGCAACATCATTTACAACAATGATCGACTTCAATCTTTCATACTCTCAGTGAGACTGTGAATAAGTTTAATCCATATCACGTGCATGTTCTGTCTAGAATAAATCAACTCTAAACATGAATTACTATTATCACTTAAGGGCAATAACTCCTATAAGAATTCAATCGCCAATTTCGGGATGACTAATCGTTAAATGTGTTTTACTTTTAAATGTTTCCCTATAGCTATCACAATTTTAAGGAAATCAGCCTTTAACATAAAATGAGTCATGATTGTGGAACATATTTTTATCATTGTTACAACTCGTATAACGAATTATTTGACGAGTTTAGTAATAACGACTAATCTCAATACCATATTTACTTGTTTTTTTTTCATAACTGTTTTTATAAAATATATGAAAAATTCAATAAACCGGAAACAGTTCAATGTAAACATAGCAGTTGGACAAACACTATGTTTGATGTTCAGAAGCTATTTCCTAAGTAATAAAAACTTGTAAAACGTTTTGCTGGTTTTAGAGAGTTATATTCCTGCAGTTTTGTGAACCACCTTATGTTAGGTCGTCAGAACTAGGATTTGCACACAGTGACTGTATGTAAATTTAAAAACTTATGAATGTGATTGTTGACGAAATAAATACTTTATTTCTTTATTTCTTAATTTTCCTGTTGTTTTTTCTTTTCTTTTTCTCACTGTTACATTGAGTAGTACAATGGTTGTGTAAAGACCACATTGACAGTCCAGTTATCTCTTTGCTGGTTGTAGCATTACTCATTTACATTGTTAAACCAACTGTACTTACCCTCATCTAGAAGTTTTTCTAAAGATTTATACAGGTTATTATCGTTGAACGCGTCTATTGTTCGTTTTCCTTCACAAGGTTTAGGTGCAGGTTCATTTCCTGTCTTATAACCTAGTGGTAGTGGTTCTTCAGCTGCAAAATACAGGTACCAGTATAGTTTAAATGACGTTATATTGCAATGTGATTAATTTTCGAGGAGTTTTTATTTCATGATTTCTATAGATAGGAACTACGCATGTTGCCAGGTTTAATTTTTGCACTTTTCTTGCTACTGATGTTAATTTTGGATCAAAATGTTTGTGAGGGAATGTTTTATATAGCGTATAGCGTAATATCTAACTTTCCCTAATTACAAAATAAAATGAATAGCGTCCTGAATAGGTGCTACACATTGCGCGACTGTTCTATATAAGATATTGCATAGTTGTACTGGAAACCACATTCAAAATAATGGTCATTTTTATGAAATTCTGCATTTTTGTTATTATGTATATTCTTTACCAGTTCATTTTACAATTTTTCTCATAAGTGCTTTCTATTCAAATTACTTGGAAATAAATTGGCATGTGCACAAAACTGATATAATATTTTGGTAGTTCACTACTTAAGGGACAATATAAAATAATGTTGATCACTGTGTGAGAACAAGGAAGACGTGTTTTACAGCAAGCTATAAAGTGCCATAAAATGACATGTGTAAAAGTATTTAAATGGGAAAAAGCAACGGTCTAATCTATATACAAAACGAGAAACAAGAAACGCTAATGAACCACATCTACAAACAAAAACTAGTGATTTCTGACTTAGGACAGGTGCAAACAATTGCAGCTGGTATACAAGTTGTCGGCTATAACAGAGCTGATCGGAATTCCAACTGTCCTAAGTTGCACGCATAAAGATACGAGTAAATGTCAACCACCGCACTAATTACGATGTTAAATTAATAGATATATTGTGTAGGGGCCTGCTTAGGACCACATCCGGGTACAGGATTTTCTCACTGCGTTGAAGACCCATTGGTGGCCTTCGAATTTTGTATGGTCTTTGGTCGGGTTGTGATCTCTTTGACATATTCCCCATTTCCTCTCTCAATGTTATTGATATTACCTGATGCTTAAGACATCATTTTTAAACATTAAAACCTATTTTATGGACGGACATAGTCTAAGTAAGCATATCAAAATGAGAACCGAGATATACCAAACCATGTAATAGAAGATAGGCGACATATACCAAACTCATTATTTAAAAGAGAACTGACAGCGCCTCGGCAAATATACATACGTATTGCAGCAGGCCCAACGTGATATCTTGGCTTTGCTTCTTTTGGTTAAGTTGGATGCGGACACCCTGTGTCCCAGGCGTAATCGTTCAGGTCACATCTCAGATCAAAATCTCCGTAGGTAGGTGCATAAAAGTTGTTGTCGCTGGTAATCTTTATAAAAAAAAGAAAATATTTTTCATTAACAAGATGATGTACACTCATACATTTTTTATTTCTAGTCATTGGTCAAAAACTAATACACCACTGAATGATCATCATTAAAAGTTATTTATTTCATCACTAGACAATTTGCGAATCGTGTGATGCCGGTCAAATTGCTTTGTTAAGCTCATGATGTAAATAAACCTATTTCCATAGAAAATTGTGTAATTTTTGTACATCATAATTCGAATTGAAACATTCAAGGTAAAACAATACAAAATCTCATGAATGGAATCCCCTATTATTTGTTGGACCATTTCTAGTTAAATAGCCTTTCACTTCATTCGGTTCTTTTCTATCCCTTGCTTTCAAATACTTGGCTTTCGACGTTCTTGGTGAAGGTGCATCTAGAAAAAATGTTGCGGACACAATAAAATGTTATATTTTTATGTAAATTCTTAACAAATATTATTCTTGTTTTATTTCTTAAGCTTTCAGTATTGGCGTTATTGTATCATGCCATGATACATTTAACATTCATCTTTCCAAGTATATATCGTGAAACATCTACCATTTTCGTGTAAAAAAATAATTTCTTCAATACAAGACTTAGTTATTGGATAAGTGTGATTTACTCAACAGCTCTCCACAACACTATATATACGATACAAAGTTGATAGAAAGGTACGAGCTCTTCATTATAACCAGTATTTTTTCAAAGATAAGAATAATTATAGAATGAAACGCCTTTATGAGTTTGTTTATAAAGGAATTTATTGGTGTATAAACTCGACTAATACCCTCACAAAGGAATTTCATGATCTGTTGGTGAATGACTTGATTCTTTAAAATTTGAGGGAGGAAATTTAATATTCCACTTATAATCTATATCACACGTATATTTGAGTCACTAAAATGGTCTTGTGCACGAATATATATATATTTTTGATTAACGTAAAAAAAGGTACTCCATGAAATTTGATATATGATAAAAAATTAACGATAAAAATATTTTATTATCAGTCAAATAAATGTGTTATATATATCATTTAATATAACGATGAACTCGAAGTGAAAATAAATATTTTATACGTACCACCATCTTGTTTACATTCATTACAAAATGTAGTTCTGTCAATGTCGTCTATCGAAAAATAAATATCGACAAGAAACACTACCGGAAGTCCTCTCCACCCATCAATAAACGTTTTCCATTATATGCAAATCATATAAGAATTATTAGAATAATTGCGCGTCTGGCGTACTAAATTATAATCCTGGTACCTTTTCAGGTATTCATGTATTTTTCCATCTATGTCGTTTGAAATTTGTGTTGAGCGTTTCCATAATATGACTTAAAAATGCTGATCCTTTGTCCAAGTCTCGCTTTCAAACATCTGAAAACGAGCCATACTACATTGTTGTACTTTCATTTGAACAATTAGTCGGGATCCTTTGTTTTGTGTGATGATTCACATCTTCACTAATTTGAAAGCATTAACTCCATTGGTTGATATAAAAGTAAACAGGAACAGAAAATAAAAAGGAGTTATCAGATCACTGTAAGTGAAGTGCGGTGACAAGGTTTGCATTTCAATAAAATTGACGTTCCCTGGAAACGACTTTTTCGTAAAAGCTTTTTGGGCCTACAAAATTATAAAATGTCATTTTTATTATATAAATATTTTTTCTTACGTTCTTGTTATTATCGACCTTGAACCATTCGGTGACGAATGTATTACCATTAACACCGGGTTTGATGGAGCAGAAAATGTTACTTTCGATTTCATTACCTACAAAATATATTAATAATATCAGATTATTACATGGCATTTTTCATATCGCATGTATTATCAGCCCTAGGTTTAATATCAGCCCAAGAGCCGCATGGCTCGAGGGCTGATGTTGACCGAGGGCTGATAATACATGCGATATGAAAAATGACATGTTATGATCTTTTTATCATATGCTTCAACAATAGAGAAAAATAACAGATTCATATATTGATCCTTTTGCGAGGTTCCCAAAAAGAAGTTCAAAGACTGAAAGTTCACGGACGTAAGACCCCAAATTTAGTACATTCGATATGAAATTTTTCTATCATATGCCTCTGACAACAGAGAAGAAAAACATTTTGATTTAGACGAATCGAACAACAAAATTCAACAATATACATAATGAGCACTGTTTGGAAAGACAACTTTTTTTCAAGTAACTTTCTAAATTATGTTTGAAACTGTTGAAAAATGCATTTACTTATTAAAAATTTTTATTTTTTTGGTTTTTTTTTTTGGTTTTTTTTTTAAATTATTTTACACAATATAATTTCCAGTATCCAAATAATTGTTTTGTACACTTTTTTTGTAATGTTTCACGAAAAACGTAGCATTCAGGTGTATTTTCCGGAATTTGCCGAGTATCACCGGAATGCCATGTGATAACGTTACAGAAAGGCATGTGATAACGTTCGAAGCATGTGATAAACTTTTCATATCAGCCCGCTAAGCACCAATTCGAAAAATATGGAATTTACTTTGATTTAATGCTGTTATCATACAGTAAAAATCATATGTTATTTATTCTAAGTATATGATAATGATTAATATCGTCTGGCGTGCCAAATTATAATCCTGGTATATTTGATAACTATTACGTTTGTCTGATATCAAAATGCGACAATTTAACAGCGTCTAATGTTAAATTGTATTATAGCTCAACATACATTATCAGGTGTTTGAGAGACGTTATAACATTCAATAACACATACTCAAAAGGATCTGCTTACCCTTCCTGAGCACCCCCGTTTTTGGTGGGGTTCGTGTTGCTAAGTCTTCAGTTTTCTATGTTGTGTCTTCTGTACTATTAGCCATGGCGTTGTCAGTTTGTTTTCAATCTTTGAGTTTGACTGTCCCTCTGGTATCTTTCGGCCCTCTTTTATTAAAGTTTGAAATACACTTAGTGGACACAAATGTTTAAATGTATTACGTAAATGAATATGGAACGTTCTATGATATTCCCGTTTTCTAGTAATTCCTTCTCTCAGTTTTAAGACATTTTATTATGATATCAACTGATTAACTATCAAATGGAACCCCTACTCTGAACCCTTTTTATATACATTGAACGACAAATATATGTGACGTATAAAACTTTCTGACGTCAGACACGCGAATCAATGAATGTGTTCGTAGATAGATGTTTTTGTGTTCTGTTAAATTGTTCCTTTTGAAATTGTTACACGATGATGACTGCTGTACCCGTGTTTTTACTGTTTTGTTTATTGTGTCTGTTTGGTTCGCGCGTCATTGTGGATATAACGAAATTTGATGAGACTGTCATCAAAGGGAGAGGTTTGGCGCTATAAAACCATTTCCTACATTTGAAAATACCTGTACCAAGTCAGGAATATGACAGTTCTTGTCCATTCGTTTTTTATGTGTTCTGTCATTGATTTTGCCATGTGATTATGGACTTTCAGTTTGGATTTTCCTCTGAGTTCAGTTATTTTGTGATTTTACTTTTTATATTTGGTTGAACGTAGAGACTCTTTGTGGACCTAGCCAAAAACGATTGCTTAAAAAACGAATCCAACAACAAAATGTGAACTAATTTTTTTGATTTATAAACGTCAACGTTAAACTTCAATATAATGTTTGTAGTCAATATCAAACAAAAATAAAGCTACAAGAAGAGTCTCTTTTCTTCTTTTTCGCCAATCGTTTCTCAAACAGAAAGATGCACGCAATACCTGTACAAAAGTTAGCTTGAGGCCGACTAGCTAATTTACTGCTATAAAGTTAAGGTAGAAATTTTGAACAGAAGCGCAAGTAATTAAATTATTATGTAGTGTATGTTTATTGCTTGATAAGGATGTAATGCCCAGAATATCATTAGAGTTATCCCTCTTTATACGGAACCTGCATTTTTGATAATTTTTGTTAATTCGACTTTTTTTGTTTTACACATAGTTTTTACTGCAGCATGGCTTGATAAATTTTTGAACATAATTACGAAGAACATTATCATTTTCCTTCTCCCTTGGTGAATTACGATGTAAGTAATAATGCCATTATGTCCTATATATTCTAGTTAATGCTATTATTATGTTATTTGCGGTGAAAGTCATGAGAAAGCATATATCCAAACAGCTTACATTCTACGAACGATGGCATTTGTGTCAATAATCATGTGTGAACTTTGTAATGTTTTATTTGTATGCGAAAACAGAATTATTTGGTATATTTCTAAGTCGTATGTAATTTCTATGAAGACAGCATTTTTTGTACAACTCACGTCAAGTCACTTTAGTACATTTCCCCCCCCCCCCCTTTTTTGTCAATTGTATTTTTTTTATTGATATGAGCGTTTTTAATCATAGATTTTGATATATTTATATAGTTGGTAGTTTACATGTTAGTTATGAGTTTTTCTTTGTCATATTGTAGCCTTTCACCAAATGTATGTGGATTCATGATATGTCAGCTCCAAACGCATTGAATGTTTAATTAAATAAAATTATCTACATATATATGGTTTAACTATCTGCGCCTAAGGCAGAACAAAGCACCTTTATTAATCCAAAGATTAATAAGCAATTGAGGAGGCTCAAGGGTAAAAAATTTCAGAAAAAAAAATAAACATTTTGTTTCTCATTACAAAGTATATTTATTACTTAAGTAGTTGTTACTTTATCATATGGTACAAAAATCATTCAAATAAATCAATTCGTTTTGGCCCAAGATGACTTTTGAAATATATGTATCATTTAAAAAGCTCCAAATTATCTCCCTTTGATGCAAAAATGGCATTTTTTATTATTATTTTCAAAAAAGCTGTACTTAATCTGAACTATTGTAAAATTTTAGCAATTTCTGTAAGTTAATTGCTTTTTTTATTTCGATATTACCTATTTTTCTCCTATTGGTTCAACCAAAAAAAAATACTTTTACAAAAATGTATGATTTTTTCGAAGACAGATTGTGAGCGTAAATGAAGGGTGACCCCATTTTTTATTTTATTTTTCTATTACGTTTAAGATAAAGTTCATTTATAGAAAAATATAGCGAAATCCTATATTAAAAAAAAATTGATTTAAACCCGCAAGCTCCCTTTTAAAATACGTAATGACAATATCTCCCGAGAGGATATTTTATACAGCTAAAACTCTTGGCATATTTTGCCTGAGACCATAATGCGCTATTTAAGTGTAAATAATATATACTTCTTAGTTGCAAGATAATGTTATTCAGTAGGACAACTGGGTGTGCCTTTTCGGCCAAAATGTGATTCGGTGGCGCTCAGTAGTCCTACGCCGAAAATTAGACTATTTTGCGTCGGCCGACGTCAACTGAAAAATGGCGCGCTTTTGTATTTTTTTTAAATTCATTTGCGGCAAAGTGCGGACGATAAATACTGTCGATTTTAAGGATATCTACATGAGAAAAATATATGAGTTTACGTATTATTTTCATTTTTGATCATTGAAACATAAGGAAATCTTATATTTTTACATCTGAACATAGAATTTCGGCTTTTGATTTTCTGCACTATAGGATTAAATGGCTATATCAAAAATGGGAACAAAAAAATACCTATCCTTCACCTATTCTTGCGAGTTGTTGTCATCGAAATTCGTAAAGAAC
This sequence comes from Mytilus edulis, assembly GCF_963676685.1. NCBI lineage: Eukaryota > Metazoa > Mollusca > Bivalvia > Mytilida > Mytilidae > Mytilus > Mytilus edulis. Next base: position 62,285,583 of record NC_092354.1, on the reverse strand, counting down.
AGAGGTGTCCAAGCCAGGGCAAAAATTTGTTCCCATTTAAAAGTAGGGGTCTCAATCTTTTATAGGTTTTTCTTGCATGGTCGGTAGATTTGAAAATTGGAGTTTCTGTTTTTAAAGTATATATTTATTCAAATATCATGAAAATGTGAATCATTAGGTATAAAACCACTTTAAATATAGCAGTTTGTGTCACTAAATTGTAAAATTATAGATTTTTTTTCGAAATTGAAGAAGGCGCCATTTTTGGCTATTTTTTCTTTACGTCTATTGATATGCTAAAATTATGAGGTGTTTCTAAAAAATCTCCGACTCAATTTTTTTTAAACTTTCATATGCTAATCTTTGGTACAAAATGTATGTGTTTTGAACAAATTAGGCACTTCTATCAAGTAGAAATGGGGAATGGTCATCTTTACTTTGTATGTCCCCACTATGGGGGCCCTGTTTCTCCCTTTACATTGTTTCTGAAGAACACGATAGTTATTCATCTCTCGAAAAAATTATCCACTAAAAATAGTTGAAGCATATCAAATATATGTTAAGACATCAATAAATTTTACTGGATGTGATTTTTTAAGCAGAATTGCCGGAATCGACCTCAACCGAAGTTGTGTCAGTATATAGATAAACGTTGTCAATTTCCGGCGCCGAAAATGTCAACGTAAAATGTCATTAAAAGTTGGATTATTTTCTTCTTTGTAGCAGTTTTGTTAATCTTAATGCCAAGGAATGCATGCAATATGTTGAATCCATACCAACGTTATATCATACTTGGTACCCTAGAGTGTAAGGCTTACACATCATGGGACCCCGACTGATTTGTTGAAATCATGATCGTACTTTAACTAAAAGTTTACAAAGTAACTTATAAAAAACAAGATTCATTCCGTGAATATTGTTACCTGCTGCTGAGTTTTTAATGAACATTTAATCTGATTAGGTCATAGAAAAGCTGTTGATATTCCTTTCGTTAATATAATTATCGTTGTGTGTTTTGTTTGGTTTCTTATTTTTAAAAGGGGGGAGTTAGCAGGGGCATGCTCTTTTTATTTTGTCAAAGGCATGTGTCATTTTTAGGGCTCATGGTTCTCAATCTCTGGTTACAGTGCAGGTTCAAACTCATCATGACTTTAAAAACTTATAAAAAATTCATTTTGCAGTTTCTTGGGGCATTGACATACTGACTATCAATATATATGCATAGGAGGGATGACCATTTTCTATTCAAAGCAGGTGGTGGGAATTCAAACGAAATCCTGGTCCGTTCACAATAGTACTTCAGTGGCAGATCCAGAAATTTTCCTAAACGGGGGCTGCTCCAGTCATGCTTCAATGATTCCCTATATAATCAACCAAATTTTTCCCACGAAAGGGGGGTCCGGCACCCCAGGATCGGCCTATGTACTTGTTCGCCCTGGGTGCTTTGCCCTTATACCCATATGCCCTGTTCTTTTTTTTTTTATTTTGTTGACCTCTTTAATTTAAAGTATTTGAATTTGGTTGACAATTTTGTGCATAAACTGCATACGCCAAAACGTTGGAGATAATAGGAGATAATAGGATTTTTGTCTGGATTGACTATTCATTTGCATCCATTGTTACACATGCATTTATTTCTAAACATATTTTCACTTTTGCATACAGATGCAGAATATTCCTTTTCAGTCTGTCTTGTGTCATGTAACAGGGTCTTTTATACATGTGGCTCACATGTAAAAAAAATAGATGAAATATAATTTCAAATGATACAATGTAGCTAGCCTTATGGAATATTTTGTATGTTGTGCATCTCTTTTCTCCTTTTAGTGACGGGGGGCCTATTTTGTATGGTTGGCTGCTTCCTATCTGGTGATGGGATATACATTTAGTTATGCAGTGTTGAATACTGGTCCCCACCCCCCTAATTGATAAGAATAAACAAAACAAAAATTATTTCACTCAATCTCAACAACAAGGCAAAAGTGAAGTAAATCAATATAAGCATACTACTGGTTCTGCTCGTTTTCTGCTCTTTGGTTGGGTTGTTATCTCTTTGACATATTGCCCGTCTACAAAAAATGTATATTCTCAATTTTAAAGATTGTTCAAGTATGTGATATGTGATAAATATCCAAAAATGAGCTTATTTGATAAAATTCAGCCTTGCGACAAAATTTCTTGAAAAAGTACCAAAGCAAAGTACAACATGTGGGTACATGTCTAATTTACCAGGAAAAAAGTCGAATAATTCTGGAATGGCAAAACTTGAATTTGCCCAAAACTAAAAAAACTTAAATTACACTCATGCAAAATAAAAGGGAAACACTTGAGGCCAGAGGGAAGATATAATATTCGGTTGTCAGAAGTATAAATTAAACGTGGAATCTTATTAATTATATAACAGTGAAATTGCTTAAAACAAAATATTCATGAAAAATATTCAATAATATTCAACTGAGTCAATAATCTGATTTTTTTTAATAAATATGGTGACATTTCACTTCTGCACTTTTTAATGTTGATGAGTCTCACATATTTAAAAAATCATCTTGTTACTAAACTTTGGAGCCCATAGTCTGTTAAACTTTCATTTATTAAATCCTGCATTAGTTCAACAAAAATGTCTGCTTATAATCACTTGAACCACCTCGGATACCATTCTGTACATGAATATATCTCTCATAACAAATTTCATATAAATTGCTGATTCCAGGTATCAAAATTTTATCCTCCAGTAAAATTATTCCTCTGACAGGAAGTGTTGTCTACTGAAAATAAAATATATTGTTATTAAATTAAGTTTGTTAATTCAATCAAAAAGTAATGAAGAATGATAATTATAATATATTTTATTTCATTGTTATCGCCATCTATGACCTCAATACAGTCTGCTCAAGTCATTCTCTTATCTAAAAAAAAAAGTCAGATTTATTAAAACGATTCATTTGCATGGATATGATGCACATCGTGTAAGAGTTAATTCCCTTATATTGTTTTTTTTTTCTTTATCATAAATTAAATTATGGTACCTTTCATTCTTGAAATTAGGTTTTAAATCCAAATGTAACTATCTTGACATTTATACAGCATAGATAACAGAATACAATCTTTAGACTATTAAAAGAATATCATTCGGCCTTAAAGTCTGTGTATGATTCTTTGACCTATATCTCATTAATTATAATTTCCATCCTCAATTTATTCCATTGGCAACTTTCATATATAAAAAAAGAACAATTTAGTATATAATTATGTCTGACTGTTAAATGTAGACATGTTCAGTCTATTCCCTTATAAAAACAGTCTGCATACCATGTATTTTATGTTTTTGTTTCATATTTGTGGGATTGAAATCATAGCACACTGTAAATAACTGACTGTTTTTACCCTAAACAGACACTTTTGGATTACTTATCCTTAATATAATCTAGTTCGATTGTTTTCTATTCAAATCATTTTGCTTTCAACATTACTGGACACTGGTCATTGACATTCCATTTGATTACTGTTTTCTTGTTGTATGGATATCACACATACACATGTACATGTACAAGTGTTCATAGTGAACATCTTTCTCCTTCCTGTAAATATAAAGCAAATGTACATATAATTACTAAATAAATTATATACTAAATTATTCAAAGCAAAATTAATCTTTGCATTGTTATTATCAACACATTAATACAAATTTGCCATATGAATTACCAAGAAAATACATGTTTTACTAAGTATTATAAAAAATTATGCCTCCAGCATTTTGCTCAATACATAAAAGTTAAAGGCAACAATGGGCAAAGAAAATATTTCCAAGTCTTGAAAAATTATTTTTTATGTATAATATAAAAAAGAAGATGTGGTATGATTGCCAATGAGACAACTATCCACAAAAGACCAAAATGACACATATATTAAAACAACTATAGGTCACTGTACAGTCTTCTACAATGAGCAAAGCCCATACCACATAGGCACATACATAAATAATGTGGCGGGGTTAAACATGTAAGATAACAATGTTAACATCATAACATGGAGCAGATTTATGTGTTAACAATCCTTTCGTTAACATTTTTATATTCAATTACATTATAGTGTACATAAATATCATAACATGTACACTACAAGCTAAAATTATATACATTTTGGGAGCACTCACAGCCCCGTTTTTCTCAATTTAAATCCTGGAACCACCACTGTCATGACTATTGAGACCTTGTTGGAAAAAATTTGGTGGATTATATAGGGACTGAAGCATGATTGGAGCCCCCCCCCCCTTTTATGAAAAGTTCTGGTTTTGCCACTGAACTTTGTTAGTTTCTGGTCTGACAGGTAAATGTATGTTTAAGCTCTCAAATGGGTGACGGGTAATAGGTTAATTACAATTGGGATGCTACATGTATCTGGTTTATTTTTTATGTACTATAGGAAAGAAGAGTATGGATAGTGAACCCCCATTGTCAGAAACAAGTGCCTATAGTATAATCTCTTTCCCTTTGTATTGTATCAATTTGTGTTCATAAAAGATTTAATTTTTATAGATAAAATATTAAACTTGGGTGTACATGTATTATATAAATGAAATCAGGGACATGTACAAGTTCAAAGTTCTTTATTTTCCAATTAAGGGCCCCTGACGGGAAATAATGACAACAATACACAATACATTCTGATTCTTAACACATAAACATATAATGAGTTTTGTCTCTTGGTTGTTTATGTTATAAGTGTCAAAAGTGTTTTATTGTTGTTTTGTTTTGTATATGTTTTGTATATGTGTTCATGTGTTTCAGCGATGATCCTTTTGTACTGGATTTTATACTGAATAAAATTAGTCAGATAGTTAGTTTATAATGAAGATAAAATTAATTGTTCCCAGATAAAATGGGAATTTATTTATATAAGACCAGGTATAAAGTAGCCAAGAGTTAAAGTGAATATGTCTTACATTCTAATGATTTAGTACATGGACGTCTTTGACGTGCAGCAAAATTCATGGAGTACCCCCCCCCCCCTTCCCCCTTTTTTTTAGAGAACTTACAATCGGCATGAAACATGATCATCCACGCTTTCAATTTGATTCGTTTTGGTCCGTATTTGCAGTTTCATGTTTACAATGTTCACAAAGTGATATTGTGAATTATTTCCAGGGAGATCGTGAAGAACACTTTTTTTAATTTTGTCTGTCCAGTTTGAAAACGGATGTTGACAGTGGGTATAATATTTCCGGAGACAAGGGCGGATACCCCAGACCGAAATCTGAATGTAATAAAATAATAAAAGTGATAAAAAGTGGATTCATTACATGAAAAGGAAATGATTAAAACTGGAATTTCAATATTCATGTTTCATATTATTTTACGCTTTATTTTTGCCGTTTAAATCATTTCTTGGGATACGACTTCTTTAAAAATAATTACCTGCAATATCTGGAATAAAGCTTTTATGTTGTGTTGCACAAAGTTTAAGCACCCAAGAATGTCATAAATGCAACTTTCAACGAGGAATGCCAAATCCGACGTCAAATAATTGCCGCCATTACGTGTTGACAACGTCGCCTAGTGAACCGTATCGTTGAGCGCCCAAATCCTTACTCAGGCGATTCCGGTTGTCCTACTGATTGATCAACAGAAATATAGAAATTAGGTAAAACGTCATCCGAAATACAAGAAGTTTGCATCAGTAGTGCTGCAATCAAACAGTTAAAATGCACCATCATTACCAAAGAAGAGGAAAGCATTAAAAACCAAACATATAAAAAGTTATTGTTTTGAATAAGCTACACTTTCTACAAACGAGGGGCGAAAGACTTCATAGATCGAAAATAAACTAACAACGCCATGGCTAAAAAAGAAAAAAGCAAACAGACAAATAATAGTACACAAGACACAACATAGAAAACTAAAGACTTAGCGAAACGAACCCGCTCAAATATTACAATACTACTTTGGTCATTGTCCCTGCTAAAAATTATCAATATTATTATCAAGGTCATTGCCCCCCCCCCCCCCCACCCCTCCCCCAATCATGATCATTACTCACCAACAGGATTTCCTGGGCTATTGCCATCCATAAATTTAGCAAGCTTTGGATATTTGTTTGCCCACAGCTTATCTTTAAATGGAATTTTCCTAAATGATTAAAAATTCATGTTAAATCTTTATTGATACATATTCTCTTCAGTATCGTTTTTTTTTTCTACAGATGATATTGACTAAAGTTAAATAAACTACATATATTTTTTCACTTATGTAACTGCAAAAAAAAGAAAACAAATCGTTTGCAAGATAACGTGTTGCAAAAAAAAAGAAAAACTTTTGTTAGCAAGAGAACCGTTAAGATAAAAAAAAAAGTTCACTTATTTGCAAATATTCTAAATCAACCCTTATAAAAATGTATATGACTTGTTAGATATGGCCTGAAACTGGTACATGATATAACTACGCATTTTATTACGTTATGATTTTATTCGGAAAATAATGTGTCGTTCTTCCGTACATGTAAACTAACAGGAAAATACTGTACTACGAATAGACAAACATTAATCTACGTTGAAGTATTCTTAAGCATAGAGATGAAGATGCATGGTGTCATAAGAATACAAGGTAGGTCAGTCATCAATAATTAAAAAAAAAACATTGAGAAAATAAAAAAAAAGGATAAATAAAACACAAACATTATTTTTGTTTATTGTTTCGTTAAATAGCTGTATTACAGAAGTAAACCTTGTATCTCTTTTTTGAAAGATAATAACAACTACAGGGCAGGCACATGTATTTGTGTGTTACTATATACAGTAGTGCATAAAATAACATATGCTACATATAAATGAAGTTCTTATTGGTTTTAACTTCTTCTTTATAGCTGTACCGTCTGTTAATCCCTTGTAGCACATCTTGCATGTGTTCAAACTTTTAAAATTCGCAAGCCATTTTTTATGATAAGTTTGTATGCACATCTTTTTTACATTTTGGTCACTGTGTCTCATTGATCATGAACTTACAACTAACATCATCATTAAAACCAATAAGAACTTCATTTATATGTAGCATATGTTATTTTATGCATGAGGCTAAGCGATTGGTGCTGTAGTGTATCAAAGGTGTGAGTTCGAATCCCGCTGAGGGACGAACAAAAATTTGTCAGTATAAAATCTAACTCTAACACTGTTTGGTGTAATTTTCAGACTTATATAAATATTTGCATTAACCTTGTATCTATATCACTCTTAGATCCAGTGGACATGTATATTGTATGGTTTGTCACTTGTTTAGACTTGTTTGTAAAATATACTTATTTCTAGTGACTGTATAATGAAATGAATCATGATCCTATATGATATATAAAAATTGTTGAGTTAGATTGCTGACAAATAATAAATACATTGTGTATGAAAATAATAATATAACATCTACACACGCTTAAAAAACACGTGTCTCATGTCTATCTCTAGATTAGCCTTCCGTGACAAGGTAACACTACGACTATTGAAGTTATATTTTTATATAGCGGATGTGGTCGAGTGGTCTAGAGCGCTGGACATGAGGCTAAGCGATTGGTGCTGTAGTGTATCAAAGGTGTGAGTTCGAATCCCGCTGAGGGACGAACAAAAAATTGTCAGTAGAAAATCTAACTCTAACACTGTTTGGAGTAATTTTCAGACTTATATATATATATATATATATATATATATATATATATATATATATATATATATATATATATATATATATATATATATATATATATATATGCAGAAACGATTGCACATTTATTACTTGAAATATCGTAACTACAGATATCAGTTGCTGGCCGAACAATGTATGACCTCGGTAACACTTTCACAGATTAAGAAATGGCACACCCTTGATTTAATGTCAAAGGATCTAAATATATATAACATGTATTTTCTAAATCTGTCAAAATGGAACATGGAGACGTTTTTAACGTGGATCTACCTGTCCAGTTTTCTCATTTATGTTCAATAGCAGAGAGAATTGACTCTTTACATGGCGTGTGAACTTGTACACATTTTGATTAGAGGCTAAATTATGTCTGCCTCTGGGTGTGGGATTTTCTCTATTTATTGAAAACCCTTCGGTGGCCTAGAGCTGCTTTTTGCTTCTTGGTTCTAGTTGTTGTCTCTTTGGCACATTCCTCGCTTTCATTTTCAACTTTATTCACACCATCTGTTAAGGATAAACCCTAAAGACATTCTTGAAAATGTAATACGCATCGACCAATGATAAATTTTTTTAAACAACATGTAATAAATTTCATGCGTCCGACGCGCCTTTATTGATTCACCTTGAACATGAATGCTCAAAGTCAAATATTCGAAAGTCAAGAATGTATCAAAAACTAAACAGTTTAAGAGCTGTATGATCGAAACGGGCATTGGTATAGGAGCTGCCGACCATATAGATACAGTATTCAAGTCTTCCAATTGTTTTACATATATTTTATGACTGTTTTGCTCTTTACTGTTTATGTAACACTGTAGAATATTTCATTGTTAGAATAATTTCCACCATGTATTTAAATTTTTTTAGAGATGTTGCTGCTCACAATCATCTTGGTGATAGCCTCCGCAAATGCTGATATATGTCTTACGGAGTCAAAACAACAACAGTGGAGAACTAATTTAGAATACATAGAACAAACAGTAAAAGATTTAGAAGTAGACCTCCAAGGTAATTAGGTTCTTTAATTTTAGAACATATCATAATTTTTCGTGGAACTTATATCTATAAACCAGTAAGTGCCTTTATTATAAATGTTACGATTATGTCCAGACGGATTTTTTACAACGCAAGTTCCTAAATTGTTGGGTATAGAAAGCAAACATTACTGAATTCTAACATTTTAACATGTAACTATCGATTCCTTTACTTCTTCATTAGATAAAGCCAGCTCCTGTAAGTCAGAATGGGAACAGTTCAAAGGTCACTGCTATTATTTTAGCGATGGTCAAAGGTCCTGGTTTGAAGCAGAGGTATGTCTATCATGTCTTTTTTTTAACACCACAGTCATTTTTTTTTTATTGTTTATGTTTTTGAAGACATGTGTTTCTCTTTGTTTTGTAAATGTGTATCAAATGACTGATATAAATAACTTCAGGAAATGAGAGGGCCTATACGTGATATTGACAGAATATTGCGTGTTAAGAATTTGTTTCACTGAAAAGGTGAATATTCTGCTTAGTCATCCCAAAAATGTATCGATAGTATAGTAAATCAAACTTTATATACAGTATGATAATACACTTCAAATATTCTTGCAGTATTGTTGTTGCTTTACTATATAGTAATATTGTTCTGACTTGGGGGCACTCGACGTAGTTACGGGGAAGCAATTACGGTGCTAACATAAAATGTATTTTTTTTTGTGACGCCAAACTATCCATACTTGAAACAATACATTCTTCGACTGATTTTAACAATTCTTAATATGAAGGTATAGCATGAGTGCCAAAATGACAACTTAACATCCAATTCACAATGTACGAAAAGAAAACACTTATAGGTTAATGTACAACCTTTAACAGGGGCCCTCATTTTAAAATACATGTACTTGATTCAGTATTGAGATTATTAAAACAAACAGTGATTTTTCAAAAATCGGACAAACATTTTTTTTTAGCTTCATGTTATAGAAATGAATCATTTGCAAACTTTTGAAACACAAACCAAGAGTCAATTTATGTAGAGACGATTAAATGAATGTATTATCAAAACTCGGCTTTGATTACATTTGTGTATCTTGAAATAAACAAGTTAAGTAAGTCTATTCAAAGAATAAATGTATCTTGTTTACAAATGTAAATGTCCAAAAGTTCGACAGATTTATTTTCAAAAGTAGAACAAAAAGTATTATTCTTTATTACATATTATTGAATTGGCTACGTAAAAATAGTGTGCATACAAATTTTATTCAAAACATTACCGTGGGATCAAAATTGTATTGTATGCCCTTAGTATTAAACTCTCGATGCATATATCACATATTTATTTTCAAAATCGATACTTGAATTTCAGAGATACTGCAGGTCCCAAAATGCATTCCTTGCATACATAAGAGATGTTACTGAAAACAATTGGATACAGTTCAACCTGAGCAACATGAATAGTAATATAAATATTGAATAATCAAGAATGAAGGAATATGTATATCATTAGAAACAAAATAACGGAATAACATAGAAATAGAAATAATTAGATGTGTTACAGTTGCAAAACAGACTATCCACAATAATGTTATGATGTTGTTATATACAGTTGCTAGATGCTCTTTTATCACACAACCTTCAAATTCAATACGTGTGTCCATTATTTCAAATGCCAGAAGAGTTAAGTTGGTTAAAATTTTAAAGAAAAAGTTAAATTAAGATAAAAAAAGTTAAAATACCTGTTTAGGCATACCAATCTGTTGTACTCTCTCTCTCTCTCTCTCTCTTTCTCGCGCTCACATACACACACACACACACATACATACTTACACATATGTCTACTGCAGGTACTGATCTTTACTGGATTGGAGCAACAGATAGTGAAACAGGAATTTGGATCTGGTCATACGATTATGTACCTTTAACCTACTCTAATTGGAATACCGGAGAACCAAATAACCACAGAGATCAAGGCGAAAACTGTTGCCACATGTATGGCATGTATGACAATGGTAAATGGAATGATATTATGTGCAGTCGAAAGGCGAGATTTGTCTGCAAGCGACCTATGGTAAGTTATGAAAATAAACAAATTGCAATTTGTCATTTGATTCTACACTCTCCTTTCATTTGTATGTGTGTATGTTCAAGGTTATAAAAATTGGATTAAGATGAGATTCAAGTTCAAGCAAAAGCAATTGTCATATAGAGAAAAACCAATATATATATATTTAAATCACATATACCTATATATCGTATATATTTCTTAAAGTATTTGTACAAAAAGCCAAAGATAAAAATGCATACACACTTTGATCTCATTGTTTGTTACTTCATGTGTTTATGTTTTTACCCTGTCCATCTAGTTTATCCTTACTGTATATGTCGATAAAACTAATGTGCGGTACCTTCATTTCATGACTCCTTATTGTGTTAATGTTTTGAAATGTATTGTTCCTAATCTTAAATTCTCAAATGTCTTCTACAGTCAGTTTTCATATCTTATAAAGTAATATTCGATTCAGTTCAGCATTAACGAAAGTGCGTAGTAAATTATGGAATGATAGATCTGCGTATTTATTGACCATTTTAGACTAATTGATCAAATAATGTTATGAATTATCCAACATAACAACATATAAAACAAGCTAAACAAATTGAATTTCAAACTTAATTGGAACCAGAGATAACAATATAACAAGTAATTAGCTTTTTCTTTTAAATTTGTAGAATAGCCACTGTGATCAGCATTAACTGGAGAAGAAATACCTTCAGGAAATTGATAGTTTTATGGGTTATTCAAATACAAATAAAAACTACATAATTGTCATTTAAATTGCTGTATAACATGTACAGGTTTGTCCTTTTCAATGAAATATGGCCAGACAAAAGATAGAAAATATTTATTTTAAATAGTTCGTTAAAACCTGAAAAACTAAAAACTAAAAAAAAGTTGTGGTAAATTATCATTAAAAAAGGGATAGAAAACAGTGTATGCCTTATTAATAAAGTTCGTTTCAAAATCACTTACAACAAATTTGTATTGTTCATACACTGTAACATTTGTTCTTGCATTATGAATATTATATCTAACACTATAAGTGATCCGTAGGGAATTTCGTGTACTTTAGTCTTTGATTGTCTATGTTGTGCCTTGTGTACTGTTGTTTGTACTTTTTTAGCCATGGCGTTGTCAGTTTATTTTTGATTTATGAGTCCCTCTTCTAAACCAAACGCATAATGAAAGAATAGAAAAGATGATATGTGCTGGTGTACAGTAGTCATACGTTGATGACTAATTTGCTGCATGAATAAATTGAGTCCAAAATAGGCATATATAGTCTAGTAGTAAGCACGTTCTACCAATGGTAAAATGTGTTTTAAAATTTATTGTTAGCTGAATGTGTGATACTTAATTTTGCAATCAAAATATAGATATAAAATTGAGAATGGAAATGGGGAATTTGTCAAAGAGACAACAACCCGACCAAAGAGCAAACCCAGCCAAACGCCACCATTTCGTCTTCAATGCAGCGAGAAAATCCCACACCAGGTGGCGCGCTTCACTTGGGCAATAAAGAAATGCATATTGTAGTTCAGTGCTAATGGACGTCATACTAACCGCCGACATATATAAAAGAAACAAGAATAAAAAAAAAGTCCTGTAAAACTAAAATGGACCAGAGGCTGGAACAGGCGTGAAAATGCGGCAGGTAAAACATTTAAATATGGTTACCGCCGATATTCTAAACGGATATGTTTTCAATAAATGTCAAATATCAATAGCATGAGTTACACGATTACAACTTCAGATAAATTAGTTTATCTAAATAACAATATAGTTGTGAATTGTCTTTCAGATACTTTCAAATCGCCGGAATTCGTGTTGATAGGGATTAACTGTTGTAAAAAAATTTAAATAAAATTGATCGCCATCTTCAACATTTATAAAACAGTACTGTATATGTTTCGTATTGATATGCTAAGTATCTATGCCTCCAAAAAAATAGGAATCTGAATTGAACCAACGCTTATCAATTGTATCTCCTGTATGGTACATTTCGATGCAACAATCACAAGATATAATATAACCTATAAATCCATTTAAAAATATATAGACTGTAATTTCAATAATTTTCCAATAAAGAGTTTTATGTATAGTTTTTAATGCATTACGGGATATCAGAATCGTAATACAAAGATCGCCTATGATGTAGGATGGCTAAACCGGGTACACTGTTTCTATCGGGACATGGGGTATTGTTTTTGTTGGTTTGATTTATTTTTTGTGTTGCTAAGATATTTACAATAATTTATAAAACTTTTGACGTATCACCTTTCTTCATCCGGCAAGGTTTTTATGTCATTCTCCAACCGAATTTGATTTATCGTTCCTTCAATTTCACAGTACGATCAATTGAAATATAGATTGTAGAACCAATCCTAAGGTTTACACACATTTGCTGTAGTTAAACTGTGATCTATACCGGATTTAGAGATTCATTTTGTGAATATTAAAAAAAAGAAAAAAATGTGATGAATCTATTGAAACTAATGTTAAAATTGATACAAGTTTAATAAAAAAAGAGTCATGAAACTTTAATTTAAATGGTAGCAAATAAGCCCTGGTCTCACTAGACCACGATCGCACCACGCTCACCGCGATCAAACATAAATTTAGATCGTGGTGAGGTCGCAGTATGAGCGGTATGAAAAATGTAAATTTCAGTTGCTTTCACGATGCTACTACGTCCTCATTACGCTTCTACAACAATCCCGCTACGATTATACCACGTTCTTACAGCGCATATTCTGCAACCTCACTACGATTATCAAGATCTTTCTACGCTCATCACGTTCTCACTACGACCATACCACGATTTATCCGATGGCAATTCGATCTTACCACGCTTCTACTGCGATTATAGAACGTTCTTACCACAATTATACTACGTTCATATCGTGAACTTACTTTGCTATCAGCAATAACGTCAACATCGTGTTCCATATCAATACAGTTCCATTACTTCTATTTCTGATTAACACGTAGATTTCTCGAAAACAATAGTCATGCCACCAAAAACTACTAGAACACGTGGGCGTGGTGGTAGGGGTTAATTTAGAGGCGGAGAGAGCTCTGATAGTAACGAATACTGATGAAGTAGAGATTTCGGACAGACCAATTCAACCTAAATTACACCATATTGCTGGTCCATAAAGCTGAAATGACGATATTTTAGTGGACAATAGCAGAGATAACACAGATGTGTCAATAGATATAGGAAGATGTGGTATGAGTGTCAATGAGACAACTCTCCGTCCAATTAACAATTTGTAAAAGTGAACTTTTATAGGCCAAGGTACAGCCTTCAACACGGATCATTGGTTCACACCGAACAGCAAGCTATAAAGGGCCCCCAAAATTACTAGTGTGAAACCATTCAAACGGGAAAACCAACGATCTAATCTATATGAAAACGAGAAACATGGTTGAGCTGTTAGAGAAAATGGACAAGAAGTCTTATCACATACAGACAAACAAAACCTGGAGAGATTTAACATATTTTATGCGAAAATGACAATAAGAATGATGTTCGTAGTATGATCGTAGTCAGGTCGTAAGAAAAACGAGAAGATGATCCCCGACGACAAGGGCGTGCTAGAATCGTACTATGGTCTTGAACAGCGGGGTATAGTCGTAGTGGAAGCGTAGTTGGGCCGCGGTGGGAACGTAATAGTAGTAGTGAGTTCGAAAAACGTCGCTGAGGGATCGTATGGTAGTTTCTCCGAAAAGAATCACGCTTTTGCTACGCTCTAACTACAATATTACAGCGACCTTTGCGATCTTACTCCGATCTTAGTGCGCTCTCATTACGCTTCTACTACGACCTGATTTCACCACGACCACATCACAATTGTTTTGAACATGTTCAAAGTTTGCCACGCACATCACGATCTTGCAGACCTCACCACGACCGTGATACGACATTACTGCGATCTACACGATTGTACTACAATCTTAAAAATTTGCATTTTTTTTACAGATCGTAGTGCGATCGTGGCCTAGTGGGATTGCAGTATAAAGGCGTTAGCTCTCATTAATTGTTAATTCAACCGATCCGTATTTTGAAATACAACAACAGGAAAAGAAAAGTCATGGTATCGTTGTGCAGCGTTATTAATGTTGAACAAATGTAAACTTCTGATGCTTGTTTGTCATGTTTTCACCACCGCCTGATTTAAATAGTATAGATTGTCAATCAATTTCATAGTTGCAGCATACACATGTACTTATACGAACTTGACGAAGTGACTGCTACTTTTTATAATTCACATGGTTATGAAAGCGTACATATTCTCACGTGTTTAGTATCAAGTGCTTCTGATTGTATAATTATAGCAAAATTTAACTAATTATATTAAAAACTCATTTAAATTTCTACACTATTGGTCTCTAGTGTAAAATAATAACTTTCTTTTAAATCGCTAATTACTGTCTTCCATAACATTTTCTTTCCAATTATTAATTAACAGCCTTCTGTTTGAGAACTTATCAATTATTAAAATGATTCAATATTCCACTGATTTATTAATTGTCACACAATGTCTATCATAGAAACTACAAAGTTGATTTCATTATTTTGATTTCAAAAAAATGAAATGATAATTACAAAAAATTAACTTCACAGATAGAGATATAATTGCACTTTCCTAATTACAAAGAACGTTTCAAAATTATATTTAAAACGTTTTAGTCATAGCATTCAATAACTTTAAGAATTGGTTTGTTTATTTCAAAACAATGATTAAAAATTCAACATACTTTGAATATGTTCAATATAACTTTAACAAGCCTGGTCACAGTAATCAATTGATAATTTCTCTCAGCATCTTCCTTATTCGTACATAAGATTATGCCAATAATCATGCAAATACATCTTGAAACTATGAAAAAAGTTTTATAACCATGTCTTTGCATTTATTGAATGAAAAGTATAATCACAAAAATACTGAACTCAGAGAATTTTTAAACGGAAAGTCCCTGATAATCAAATGGTAAAATTAACAGCTCAAACACATCAAACGAATGAATAACAACTGTCATATTCCTGTCTTGGTATAAATGATATTTTTCCACAGTTTATATGTTCTCATACGGTTCGCCCTCCCTCGGCTGGTGTATATAGCATAGTTTGTTGCTAACATGTGCATATCAACTGTTCTCAAGACTAATGTGTTCGTCTTCGTCTTTCTGGAATTTGTTCAAATCAAAGAATACACACATATGTATGGTATGTAAAAAACCTGAATCAAACGTTTTTGCAGTATTATACACTAAAAAGTGTTCACTGAGAGAAATTTCAAAATACCAGGAATTTTTTCAAATAGAAATATACATGTAACTGTTGTATAAGTGACTAAAGTGTTCCTTGGTTATTGAGTTCAGGAAAAATTAAACAAAAATCCCCCCAATTTATATACATTTGATTTTTTTTTTTATTCTAAAACACGGAGAATATATAACATGTATATAGCTATTCCATTATTTTATCTTCATCTTAAAGCTTGCAAGCTTTGTTAACCAGGCATTTCAAAGCAATATCTTACATTAACCTTTCCAGAATATATGTACAAGAAATTGCCAATGTTTTGGTGACCCTCTAGTTACTCGGTCTTCTAGTTTTATACGTTGTTTAATGTGGCGTCAATTTTCTTATGTTTGTATGTATGAAACTTTCATTCTCATATTCCTAGGTATGCGCAAATACTTTGTCATACATATACTTGATACATTTCGATGAGAAAAAAACACATAACAAACATCGAGAGGTCAACGCATAATCTTCAAAAAAGATAGATATTTATACTTTTGTCAAGACATAAATAGTCCTAGTACGGATTAAATGCAACATATATTTTCTTGATCTGCAATTATTACCAAATAACCAAAAAGAAGAAAAAAACGAAAAATGATACCATATAATTGAATGATTGCGTTAATTTTAGGATATTAGTCTGATATCAAATCCTGCGATCATCCTAGTAACATCTCCAAGCTCTTGAATACCAAATGAATAAGGAAATGTATATCCCACATGGTTGTCAAGTTTCTCTGACAATTGATAACGTCTTTACACACCTAGTTCATTGGTTGTTGGATGTGAAATGATTGATAATTTCGTCTTAGATGCATGATTTTTTTTAAAGTTGTAAGTGGCTTAAACTAGCTATCAGTAACTTGGAACAATCATATTGAAAGTATTATTATAAGTGTAAAGAAACACTTAAATGTTTTACGTAAATTTAAATACCGATTATCTCGAAATAATTTAGAAAAACTATACTTAGTATTTATTGGACCCATTTTTGAATATGCTACGGAAGTTTGGGATAATTGTGAAATAGGCTACTCAAATAGATTAGAAAAATTGCATTTAGAGGCCGCAAGAATAGTAACAAGTCTACCAATATTTACAAAAACTGAAACTTTATATTCTGAGATTGGCTGGGAATCTCTTTTTGAAAGAAGAAGGAGAAGAAAATTACAGATGTTTTATAACATGAACCAAAATCATGCACCAGAATATTTATGTAATCTTGTACCTCCTTGTGTACAAAGTACAACCAACTACCCGTTGTGAAATGGTCATGATATTATTGTTCCATTTTGTAGATTTTCCCTTACTTCTGAATCGTTTATTCTCTCTACTATACATGAATGGAATAAACTTGATCCAAAAATTCGCAGTGTCGACTCTATTTCTAAATTTAAGAAAGAATTAAAAAACGACAGTCTATTATGTAAAATTGAAACGTTTAATTTGTACCGCCTAAGGAAATAAAATATTATCTTAACGCAATTGCGATGTTCCGCTTCATTCGTAAACAATGACCTATTTAGAGCTAATATTATAAATGATCCTTCTTGCCATTGTGGGTCCGATATTGAGGATGTCTACCATTACTTATTCGCTTGCCCAAAATACACATTGTGTAGAAAAACCTTATTCCATAACCTTAACTGGTTATTTGAAAACTTTGTTTTAGATAAAAAAAAAAAAATAAACCCTATTAGTTTGCGGACACTTGGAACTTTCGAACGAACAAAATATTCAAAAAATATTCAAATTTTCAAACATGTTCAAAATTTCATAAAAAGGTCAAACAGATTGCTTATGCCTTGATAGAGCGTTATCATTACTGACACGGAACTTCATCGTTGTCATCAATTGACAAGTCACCGTCACAGAATTATACGACTTTTCAAACGTTCTTTTTCTCTTTTTACTTTCTCTCCTCTTTGTTCACCTATGAAAGCTAGTATTATATTGTATAAACTGTTTGTTTTATATGCATGTCCATTATATTATACTATTATAATTGTAACTTTATATTGTATTATGGAGAAGACTTCATAAGTATGATTTACTTGTGTCTAATCCATTTTGCTTTAATTCAGCAAATAAAATATGTTTAAACTAAATCAGTAACTTCGAGTACTCTCAGATATGTATTTAGTGTCTCTTTGTTGTTTGAATAAACAAAAATCTGGCCATGTCCACTCTGTGTCGTATTTCTTTTTTATATCCATCTGATGAGTTTAGCCTTTTTAAACTTATATTTATAGTTATGTTGTACTGTAACACCACTGTCACAGATTAGGAAAGGGTTGTGATTCCAATAACAATGACTAACATATTTAATCCGGCCATATTCTGTAGGTATGTGCCTGTAAAAAGTCAAGTGCCTGTAATTCACTGATTGTCGTTCGTTCATTTTAGTAAATAAATAAGACTGTTAGTGTTCTCATTTGAATTGTTTTCCATTTGTCATTTTGGGGCCTTTTATCCGTTTGACGTGACTCGGTACTTATGCATACCGTCAATGTGTTTTTTGTATTATCTTTCATTTTTGCTGGTGTGCTTTGTATGTGTGATTTTTGTGCTTCGTTGGTACATTAGACGTGGCGCCATTATCATGTATCATGATTATGTTATTGTTCTATTATTATTTTGAAATAGCTTTAACGACAAAATAATTTTATATCTCCACCTGTGTGACGTTACATTCTGACGTCAAACACGTGATTCTACACCAGAGTTGATGTGAACCTACTCATTTAGTCACCGGACTTCAAATATTTAAATCATTTATGGGTTGATTTAAGCAATGAATATGGTTTTTAAATTTGATATAAGCTTTTTTGTGCTACTCTGTTCATGTTGTTAAATATTTGTCTGTTTTGTTCTGATTAAGATTGTTAAATGTGATGTCTGCTTTTTTTTAAATTTTTACCTATTATGTCTGTTTTGTTCACGTATCGTTGTAAACATAATGGAAATTGATGCGACTGTCATACAAGTAAGATAATTGAAGCTATAAAACTAGGTCCCATCTACCATATTCTACATTTTAAACTGCATGTACCAAGTCAGGAATATGACAGTTATTAATTCGTTTGAAGTGTTTTATCATTTGATAATTTACATTTGATTATAGACTTTCCGTTTTGAATTTTCCTCGGAGTTCAGTATTTTTGTGAGTTCACTTTTTATAGCTGACAATGTGGTATGTGCTCTGCTCATTGTTGAAGGCCTTACTATAGTTGTTAATGTTTGTATCATTTGGTCTCTTGTGAAGAGTTGTCTTATTTGAAATCATACCATATCTTCTTATTGTGATATCATATATAACAAGAACAGATTTGCAAAGCCAGAAACATGAAAGATCATTTTAGCACAGATAACTGAAATAAGATTGATGAGAAACAATATTTAATTACAGCAGTATAGTTGAACATTTTGATCTTTCTTTAAAACATTACAAGTATAAGCATTAAATTGAAACAAGTTACAAAGTTGTTTATTTTACAAACTTTGGTGGTGTTCAAGTTGTCTAGTCTTTAGTTTTCTATGTCATGTATGTTGTATGTTGTATGTTGTATGTTCTACTATTTGTGTGTTTGTCTTTTTATTTTTAGCCATTGCGTTGTCAGTTTAATTTCAATCAATGCATTTGACTGTCCCTCTGGTATCTTTCTTCCCTCTTTAATAAATAAACAAACTTCGATGTTGAGATACCTGATTTAATGTTGTTTCTGCATGGATTTGTTCACTCGTTTTTATGTGATGATTTCTCAAATTTTAGCACAGTTAAAATCTAGAAAAAGTTTGGACTTTATATGAATTTCTATTTAACGAATGTTCAAAAGGATATAGAAAACTACAATGCGGACATACAATAGGTACCACTTTTAAGAAGTTCCAAAACATTTTCTTTTACAAGAACTGGAAACCCCAAATACCACTTGTACAAAACCATGTGCAAAGAATACTACCGTAATGAATTTAACAGAAGGTCACCTGATAAAAGTCCGAATTGCTGATGCTTATATTCATCCAAACGTTACATTATACTTCTATTTTTAAACTGAAACATTGAAATCAAAAGTTAGTCAGGTAGAATGTGTGGTCAAGACAAAAAATAAAGGCAACAGTAGTATACCGCTGTTCAAAAATCGTAAATCTATGGACAAAAAACAAAATCGGGGAAACAAACTAAAACTGAGGGAAAGGCATTAAATATAAGAGGAGAACAACGACACAACATTCAAATGTAACACACATAGCAACGGACTAAGCATTAGACAAAATCCGATGAGAATAACCAGTATAACATTAAAACCAAATACCTGAATTTGGGATAGAAAAGTACCGTGACACGTCTTATAGTAATGTGAATTCACACTTAAAAGAGGGACGAAAGATACCAAAGGGACAGTCAAACTCATAAATCTAAAACAAACTGACAACGCCATGGCTAAAAATGAAAAAGACAAATAGAAAAACAATAGTACACACGACACAACATAGAAAACTAAAGAATAAACAACACGTACCCCACCAAAAACTAGGGGTGATCTCAGGTGCTCCGGAAGGGTAAGCAGATCCTGCTCCACATGTGGCACCCGTCGTGTTGCTTATGTGATTACAAATCCGGTAAATAGTCTAATTCGGTAGGTCATATTCATGAAAGGGAAGGGGATTGTAGTTACGACGTCAGGAACATATCCGATATCATGTGTGAAACGGTTATTCCATAACGGTCAACCAACTCGTGATGGCGTCCGTAAAATTTACGAAGGGATGATTT
The DNA here is from genome assembly GCF_963676685.1 of Mytilus edulis. Classification (NCBI taxonomy): domain Eukaryota; kingdom Metazoa; phylum Mollusca; class Bivalvia; order Mytilida; family Mytilidae; genus Mytilus; species Mytilus edulis. Next base: position 62,264,786 of record NC_092354.1, on the reverse strand, counting down.
CAACTTTACCATTTGGAACTCTTGGTTTAATAGCTTCCTTGTGAGCAGCAAACCTCTATCAAGAAAATCATGATAGGAAATGCAAGCACGGGAATATCGTATCAATTGGGAGATATATACCCCGTATGCAGGTGCTGCTGGAATGTTGCTACTTAGAAATGGAAAGTTCACAATTGGAAAGCTGAAATCATCTCTTTTGTCGTAAAGTTTTGTTTTCAACCGACCCTCATTGTCAATTTCTAGATGTAAGTCAAGATATGAAGCCGACTTAAATATAGGAGAAAACAAACGACACAACGGCAACACAATGTACAAATGTTACACACACAGAAACGAACTATGATATAACAATGGCCATTTTCCTGACTTGGTACAGGACATTTTTAAAGAAAAAAATGGTGGGTTGAACCTGGTTTTGTGGCATGCCAAACCTCGCACTTTAATGCCATTGTTAAATATAACATTAAAATGACAACATAATAATACAGGACTTCAATACAAATACATAGGAGAACGTATTATGCAAAGAAAAACATGAATAATAGATAACAAAAGGCATCAGGTTTAGAATTCAATACGTCAAAACCGCGCCTCGTCCACACAAGACTTACCAGTGACGCCCAGATATAAAAGATCAAAAGTTAAAAAACGGGTACAAAGTTGTACAGCTCTGAGGATCAAAAGTTGAAAAAGGTTGTGCAAAATATAGCCAGGGTTTTCTGCTTGTTATAATTAAACATCCTTTTTATTTAGAACAATGTATGCTATTGCAAACAGTAAAATTTATCAATTGAATATAAAAGATTTACATGATAAAACTGACGTCTTAACTTATTACAGAAAACAAAACCCGAATACATAATACATTGAAGACCAACACAGAAAATAGACACACCCGACTTGGTCCAGTCCTCAACGCAAAAAGTCACATACGAGGTAGTAAAATAGCACAAAAAATTACGTCACGCAGACATTTGATTTTCTGAAACAGCACGAAAATGACGTCACATTTGAAAAACTATATCTCAAAAATAAGATAGAAATAGGATTGATTTAAAATTATAATAGAACTAAATACTGATATTACATTTAAACATAATACACATTGCAATACTAATTAATAGCAATTAACTATATTATATGTATGTCCAATTTTTTTGAATCATACAATCATGAAATATCGTACAGATTACGTTGAACAAAATCAAAACTAATAAATGAAGACAAAATGATACCACTACTATCAGAACATTCCATGCCTTGATAGTGTGGAGTAACAAGTGGGTGCCAATGAAATTAGGATCGAACTTTGTCAAAATGGTTTAGTGCTATATATAACAGTTATGCTTTTAATGATAAAAATGCAATGGTAGGTTTTTAGAAAGAAAAAAAAACATCTGCGTATAATGCCATTAACATTAATATCAACAAAAATAGGAAATAAAATAAAATATACAATACAGCTTAATCCAAAAAATAACATTGTAATCTATAAACTGTAAAGATTGCACTATTGTGGTAGGTGTAATAAATAACTAACTAAATTCAAAATTCAAAACCTCCCGAAGTGTTCAATTAATGTCAATTTTGCTTTAAAATGCAGTTCTTTATTCACAACAGAAGAATTCAACATCATTTAGTGCGGTGTCGTCAAAACGTCCTTTTTTATCCTCAATTTTAGTCTTTACACCACAAATGGCACTGTTCACTGGACAAGCTTGACTCCATTCACCATAAGAGCCAAATGAGCCAATCCCAGGGGAAACGCTTAGGTCAAAACCAGAATATTCATCCTTAAAATGTCTGCATTTGAATCTGACGTAGTTGGCACCTGTATTATCTGTATCAACCTACCAAACAAAAACATAATCTCAATTCAGTCCATACATTTATAAGTTAAAAATGATGCATATGCATACTGTTGTCATCACTGTTCCTGAAAAGGCAATATAGTTAGCAGTGTCATCCACATTTATATAGTTTTGAAAAAAAAATATCAGTGCACGAGATATCGTTTGTTTTTTGTTTGTTGCTGTCAATATTAAAGCCTTGGTGAACATAAAAAACCAATTTATTGAAGAAAATTAAAATACTATGAACCTAAGTAGAATATACAAACGTCAAAGGTGTATTTTACGTGAGGTTACACATCTAGTTAGAGCATTTAAATGTATCTAATATATTGTCCATTCTTAGAAAATTAAACTTACCGTTGGTTTTCCCGTTTGAATGGTTTAACACTAGTAATTTTGGGGCCCTTTATAGCTTGTTGTTCGGTGTGAGCCAAGGCTCCGTGTTGAAGGCCGTACATTGACCTATAATGGTTTACTTTTGTTAAATTGTTATTTGGATGGAGAGTTGTCTCAATGGCACTCACACCACATCTTCCTATATCTTACACTTATCTATCCAATAATATTTTAAACTTAATTATACTGTACTCAAACAAACAATCGCAAATACAAAAGGTCGAATCCATGCAATAAAACGTATTTCAAAGTCCGCCTGTATGATTGTGAAGTGCAGTATAGGGAAAACTGAGAAAAAAACATCATATAAAACATAAACCATTTGAATTTAAGAATATGTGGTACGTTCAAATTAGACAAATCTCCTTCAGAAACCAAATGACATTACATAACCCACATTGTACATGTAATTTAGAATTTCCAAACTTGAGTTCAATGCATATTTCTATAATAAATGTAATTTTCAATGTTGTCAGTTTTGATGGCGATACGCCCACTCTGACGTTGTGTATGCATACGCCAACATGTGTGAACGTTGTTATTGTAATATAAATAATATAAAAAGTTCTTTGAGCCTTATTTTTGATAGAAATTTATTTAAAATGAATGACAATAATTTATTTTGAATGTATTAAACCATAAAATCAATTTTGGACTCTTCACATTCGCGGATAATTCAATGTGAAGAGTCAAAAATTATTTGTCTGGTTAAAAACATCAATATAAATAATAGCCATTCATTAATTGCAATTTATTTTTTTCGGAAGTTCTTTCATATAGACATTGTGTAATGGACTTTAAATAAACTTGCAAAGGCGATTTGAGCAAATAAGCATGTGGTTTGTTTGGCAAGAATTTTTAGCATATTATTCATGATGAGATATGTTAAAAGTTCTTATAGCTTAAAACAAGAACTTTTTGTGTACCATCTTTCTATCTAATCAACTTACATCAAATTGATGTACTTGAAGAGAAAATGCGGTAAGAAATGTCTTTGCTGGACAGAGTGCTTCCACGGTCCACTTTCCCCATACCTGCTGACCAGAACTGACCGTATCGCCACAACGTTCAACACTTCTACTTCCACATATAATTTCAATGGCATTCAATTCTGTCCTATCTGCATTTGGTCCTTCAATCTGTCAGTGAAATGCATATGTTAAAGGAACAATTACTTCGTACTGTTGGCCTTTTACATGTTTAGATGCGTGCTTCACTGATGAGTCTTTTTGTAGACAAAACGTGCGTCTGTGCGAATGTATAAAATTACAATCACGGTATATATGATGAGAGCATTTACAAACATGTATTATGTTTGAATTGTTTTACACTGGTCATGTTAGGGTCCGTAATAGCTTGCTGTTCGGTGCGATACGTAATTCATAACTGAAGGCCTACAATTATTACTTTTTGTACATTGGGAATATAATGAAAGATGTTTAGTTAGGTAAAAGTAAACAAGTAACTTCAATCATTTTTTTTTCATTAAAGATAAATACACGTAAGAAGTTAGGAATATGTCAGTAGTTTTCCATTCGTTTGATGTGATTGAGGTTTCGACTTTGCCATTTGATAATGGATGTCCCCATTTAAAATTGTCATGAAGTTTGGTATGTTTGGTTTTTTTCTTTTTTTATGGACGATTTGTTATTTATTTGATTTACATTTACCAGTAAAAATATAGTTAATCAAAGAGTTATTTAATTTTGACAATAACTTTTTTACGTTATTTAGTATTAAGTTAGATAGTCACCACATGTAGTGTGTGTCTGATTGTAGTAGTTTTAATTTTAACGTTTGAAATGTAACGATTTGACAATAATCATAGAAGTAAACATAATTACTTTCATTCTGTAACCAATAGCATAATGACCTTTCGTACAAAATTCTTCGTTTGCCCAATCACCCAAACCTCCTCCATTCGTTACAGACAATATCTTATTATAGTCTGAAATAGTCAACAACACCCGTCATTACAATGGTTGTAAACTAAACAAAGAAAACAATACATCGACACACAGATGAAACCAAATGCAAGCGTTCTTGACAAGCAACAAGATTTTTCATTTTTTCTTGTCAGTAGTATTTTAAACCAAAATGATATCAAAATCAGTTGATAAAAATTAATCAGACAATTGGTTTTCAGTTGAATTGTTTACATTTTGTCATCTGATGAATTTTGTTTCTAGCTATTCTGTATAAGCTATCATAGTTTAAGAACTAATATTTTTTTTTTTTTTAAAACGTTTTCTGATTGTTATACCGGTTTAAGCAGTAATTGTTTAATTATTTACATTTTCCCATCGCTTTTTGTTCATGAGTAAATGAAGGTTAGACTTACCAACATATGTACGTCTGGTATGTAGGATGCTTGAACCTGATACATTGACAAAATCCGTAGAACAGCATCCGGATTTATCAAATCTACACTCCTTCGTCGGGTTTATGTAAGTAATCTCACAACATCGGTCACTGAATGCGACACAAAATGCTGCACATTGATTTTCAGACATTCTACCTACGACTGTGAGATTCCCTGTCCTAATTTTCTTATTCTTTTCTACTCTAAAGTATTCTTTCCTCGGCTGATAATTTCCAACCGCCGACACCACATTTTGAAATAGGAAGATAAATATCGAAGCGATAACATACAGTTGCATGTCTGATACAACGAACTATTCTATATAAATTAAACAAAATTTTAAGTTTTATAACAAATATTGCACATCATTTACGTGTTAATCCATTTGATAACTGCAAGTATTCTAACTGCCGTTTTAATTAAAGACAGCTTCCTTATAAACATGATAGCTTCTGTTAATGGTAAATGTATGCATACATTTAACAAATGCCATTGGTCTTTAGAGTCAAATTTTAATTTATGTAAGAAAAACCTTCATTCTTCAAACATATATTGTCTCCTTGGTATTCTTCTATTCTCTTTGATTACAGAGATCTTATAAGGTTTAATTATATCAAACACTAAATCTGCTGAAGTTTCGATTGAGTTTTGAAATAAACAAAGCGGCTATATAATGAATCTATACGCATGAATTCATATATTGATTATGAATAATATTTTCATATTTATTACTTCAGTCTGTGAATCATCATATACATTTTATTATTATGCAATACAGTAATTATAGTGAATTGTTAAAGGGACTATGATTTACTGTGTTAATGAGAAGACGAAATAATGATTGTTTTAAAAACATCATTAAAAGTACGTATGTAAAGTAAGGGTACTTTGAAAAATCTATTTATTGAGAAAATTATAGAAAAAATGTAAGATATTGGATGTTGAACTTTCAACGTATATTTGTTCCAGTGGAAACTTTGTTATAAACAATGTCATAATACCTGTATCTGGTGGAATAAATATTCTATACTTTTTATTCCGTTAGGAACATATACTGTAATATTTATTCCTGTGGAAATAATATTCCAGAATATTTTTTCCCATTGGAACTTATAGTACACGTAGTATGAAGGAACTTCTATTCCGTGACAAGGACTGATGTTTTGTTTGGATGAATTTACAAGGTACATTTTATTGACGTTTCAGGCAATCGTAGAAAGAGTCATACAATTTATTCTATTGTGTTCCAATTAAACAAAGACATTAATTATAAATGCTCTGCTCTATTATGGGCCATAATTATTAAATAGAAGGGCGTGCATAACAAGCACGGATAGACGTTATGTTGCATCGACATACATTGCAATACAAATGTGTTTACAAGAAAGGTACAATTACTAATAAAACAAATATTAACCAGAAATAATCATAAGTACATACTTATCTCGTTGGCAAAACTTCACGGTTATGAATGTAAGAATGTTCAGAAGCTTTCAACACTATATATTTATGTGAATTATGTCGGTCGAGAAATTAAAATTTTATATACTTTTTTTGCATGTAATTCCCTTATACGAAAAATCCGTTTCTGTTGAATATTCATGTGTACAACTTACAACTTAAGGACGAATCATGTGTTGTACTAACACTTTCAACACGACTGGTACCACTTGTTACTCAGAAACATCTTACCTTCCCGAGCTCATGAGTTCGACACTGTTTTTGGTATACTTCTTGTTTGTCATTCTGTGGTTTTTTTGTAGTGTTTTGTCGACTTTTTTCTTCTTTTCGTCGGTTTTTTTGTCTGTTTTTTAATTGTGGGGGGGGGGGGGGAACTATTGCATTGTCAGTTTACCTTCGGTTCACGTCCGGTTGGAGTCTTAAATGTTACATTTGTATCTTCACCTTTTTTAATGGTCAGACTTTTGTCAGCAATATGAGACAGCAATCTCATGACGTTTTAAAAACTATATATCTTATGTATCCCGAGACACATATGGTTTGCTGTATGCATTCGATTTATCATTGATTTTCTCTCTGTATAGGAGATCCATAGGTGGCCTTGTACTGTTTCCGCTGTTCGGTAGGGTTGTTGTCTCGTTGTCAAATTAACCATTTTTATTCTCAATTTTATTTTTTATGTATTTCATACTTACAGGAAACTTGATCAAACACATGATTTGATTCATTTTTGCATGCTTAATGTCCGACGGTAAATTTTGTATGCATATTAAAGACGAGTTTAAAAATCAATAGAATAATCTTTGAATGCTTTAATAAATATTTTTAAAAAAGGATATTGTAGGATATTGCAAATGAGACAACGCTCCACCAAAGACAAATTGGCATAGAAGTTAGAAACAATAGTTTTTTTCAAGATACATGGTTGAAAACCAGATATGTTTTTTAATTAAACATGTGTTTTTAATCTAACAATTCAACGACTATTATTTCATGTAGAAATCTGCATTACTAGAAACACAAATACACAATGCATTTGAATTTGATCGTTAATCGAATAACCTTCATCTCAAATTACAAATTCAAAGTGTTACACGGTTGTTACAATTTTTACAGTTATCATAACAGTGCTGTCGGTGGATGCCCCAATGGCTTTCTAAGTGTTTCTACTGCTGCCGTCCAGAACAGTTCTTCGCCAACGCCCACTGGATATTTCAGACTTGATGCACTGTCTAGAAGGGCTCTTAGTTGATTCGTCATATGTTTAGAGTCAATACTTTTAAGCATAATCAATAAAAAAACATCCCTTCCCTGTCTACGCCTTCGCTCTTGAACGATATCAACCTCCCATTGACACCATTCACTTTTTGCAAAATCATTTGATAAAATAACAACAACTTTCCATGATTTCTCTAGATAGTTATTGATGTTTGCAGTAATTGATTCCCCGATTTCGAAATCTCTATGATGAATGCAAAGTTTCATTCCTTCATCTTGTTCTAGTTTCTTTAGAAACTTGTGATGAACCCAATGCCGATCTGCATCACAATATACAACAAATGCATGATATTCGAAATCATCTGCATCTTGCAAGGGGAGATAACCTTTTCTTCTGTTGTAATTGATTCTCCATAGGTATAAATAGTTTTTAATGTTTGTTTGACACTTCATTATTATCGCAAATATCACAGCTAATACTGCAGCAGACAATAACAAGAGAATCACCGTGGTATAAATAGGATTCCATGGGGGACACTCCTTAGACGAGTTTACATACTTTTGAAGTAACGTTCCATCAAGCGATGGTGGCGACCTACATTTATATAGCGTTGGATAACTGAGAAGCTTTACTTTAGTTGATTTAATCCATTCTGTAAACCATAGTTGATCACACGTGCATACAAAAGAATTATAGCTCAAATCCAGAACTTTTAACGATTTGAGTACGGCTGCAGGAAAAGTGTTTTTGTTTATAATTTTGATGAAATTATCTCTCAGGTTGAGATTTCTAAGAGACGTCATATTCCGAAATATTTCACTACCATCATTCCAATCTGACAGTCTGTTTGAACTTAAGATCAATGTCTCGAGTGATTTTAAGTACGGGAAGACATTTTTTGGAAGAATAAAAAGACTTGTTGAGGATATTATTAAATTTTTCAGCCTCACTAAAGGTGAAAGTATTTGTTGCATCTTTGTTTCGTTTTTAGGGAAAAAATTATGGTCTAAGTTTAGAAAACTTAGATTTGGTGACAAGGAAAAAATAGTCTGTGGATTAAACTCCTCTCTATCAAAATGGAAATTTGCAACGTCCATATACAGATGTGAAAGAGATGAACTATTGAACGCATAATCGTCGATTTTTTGCAAAGGGAACCCTATTTTCGAGATTTGTAAAGAATACAAAACTGGGAGGGATGCAAATATATTTGACCGAATTATCCTCATTGGTATTCTATTGAGTAAAAGCTTGTTCAAATTTGGCAAACATTGAAAAGCTTTTATTCTTATATCCCCAATATTATTATCGCTTAAATCTAAAACCTCCAATTTTCGTACTAAACTGACATCACAGTTATCCTTCGTACACCATTCCGGAACCTTTGGGAGAAGATTTTTATTCAAACGAAAGTCTAATAGATCCTTTGGAATGCCTTTTAAATCAATTTGTTCAATTTCATTTTTACTCAAAAACAGCTTTTCTAATTTTTTTAATGGTGAAAATGTCGTCAAATTTAGTTTGGAAAAACTGTTTCCATATATTCGAATATTTCGTATTTGACTGTATGAAAAACTTGAAAACATGTCGACTGGAAGTAAAAGCCAGTTATTATATTGAAAATATAAAGATCGGAGATTTGTTGTTTTCATTTTCCCAACGGACACCTTTATTATATTAACATCTAAAAGTGTTTCTTGAAAAATACGCAAACTACCCAGAAATTTCAAATTTACAAACGCATATTCATGAATGAATGAAATTAGATTGTTATTTAATTTTAAGTCTTCCAATCTAATGCCAGTTAAATTCTGGAATCCATTTTCACCGATATTCGTCAAATTTGTTCCGCTCATTATTACAGAAGTTATAGCGTCTGGAAATTGTGGAATATAATGCAAATCTCGTCCAGTGCAGATAGCTTGGTGTGTCTTTGAAAGCATAATTGTGTATTTACAATTTTTGTGGCATTCCGTCTGCGCTACATGACTTTTGATCATATATAGGAAACCAAACGTCAGCACAAATACGATGTATGTTCTCATTTTAAGAATAACCTATAATAAAGAGAGACCAATGATAAATGTCATTTCACAAGATTAGAAGATTTAGCCGCTTATATATGAAAAATTATAACTTCTGGTAAAAATATATGAAACGCGCATCAGAGCACAATATAACAAAACCAGACTTCATAATAACAAATGGACACTCTACAGAAGCGTGTTCAATAAAAAAAAGATATTTCATCGCATTTAGGAATATTTCTAAAAATAAGAAATTTGAAAACTGAAAAAAGCAATAGCTTACCAATTGCAAATTAGGTAGACATTAGCTAATAGATAAAAAAGGGGGCAACTTTGCTTTAAAAGCAATTTAGCCTATAACAAGAAATATAATACAATACACAACACTTCCCAACATATTTTGTTATGTAGTAATTGTACAAAACTTAATACTGTGATAATAGATAACATAGCATTATTATCAAAATATATCAAATACATTATATAACCAGATAGTACTTTGATAATGCTGAATAAAAAATCTACTGCGTTATATTGTCTAAAGTTATAGATTCTAAGTTCTAAAGTTGTATGTCTTTTAGTTTTCGTAACACTGTTCCCTTAATTTGTCGTCGTGCTATTATGTTTTTTTGGACACTGCGGTGAGGTTCTGACGAATAGCCTTTATAGTGTTGTGTTCATTCTGTGTGCCCTTATTTTTTTTTTTTGGACTAAACACCTTCTTCATCGAGAAAGTTTACATCATATACACTTTGTTATATCTACTACAAAAACATATAATTCAGCGTCTTTCTCCATAAACTATCAACTACATAATCTTTTTTGTTGGCGTCGTTGTTGGATTTCTTTGAATATTTTTTTAATGCTTAAGTTGTTTTATTGCATGTTTGTGTTACACGTTGACACAGTTTTGGTTTCTGGGTCTCAATTGTTGTCATAATAGGCTATCATATCTGTTTGTGTTGCTCTGTGCCGAGTTAGGAATATTGTTTTAAACGTTTTCTGTTAGATATGAAGTTTGATTTTTTTTTTGTAGTTTTCATAGACATCTTTTTAATTTTACTTTGTGAAGTATGGTATTCTTGTTGTACCTTTTAACTGGACGTATTTGGCAGAATTTTATCAATTGCATGTTTCCAATAAGGATAAAACTCTTTTTGTATTGCTAAGAAGAAATCAGCCTCATGTCACAGTTTATTTTATTCCGATCCCTGTTATGACTTCTTGAATTCTATTTCTCATACGAATACCTTCTAAAAATTAGACTCTAAATAATCATTTGGTCGACTTACACTGTAGTAATTAAGATTTGAAACTACTACATGTTTTTGAAACTTTGTGAGAAATCACGTACGCAGAACCAGAAATAAATTTAAAGAGTACATACCTTGTTCAATATATGGTTCCAAACTTGTCGGAAATAGGTCAATTTACTGCATACTTAGAGAAGCGCCTAGTGTAACATGTGTAAAGATACGACGAATTAACCTGATAAATAAATGCAGTTGAATCTTTTCGATCTTTTTACTGCTATTGTAGTTTAAATCTAAATATTCCTTGTCGAGTTTAAACTTATTGGCAACAAAATGTAGATTTGTAATACCATAATACTACAATTTCCTCATAATAAATACTTTCAAAAAGGAAACAATTCAGTTATACTCTTTAAAACATCGTAATAATAAAAATTACACTAAGTTTAAAAGTGCGTGGTATTGGGTTTTTTATTTTGTATTACACATTGTCACATATTTATATTTCATCACCGGATATTCAATTTGTTAATACGTATTAGTCATTTATATGGCCTTGATTTAAAACTTGATGCTGGTGACAAATCTTTGATACTTCCTTGTTTTCCTAATTAATTGACAAATAATGGAAGGAAAATACCACAAAAAAATATATTGTAATGTTACATTTCTGTCTCAGGATAGGCTGAAGGATGGCGCCTGTGAAAACGTTTAAACCCGCTGTATTTTTCTGCTCCTGCCCTACCTCAGGAACCTGTTGTTCAGTGGTTGTATTTGTTAGGTGTAATTCATAGTTGTTATCTCGTTTCTCATTTTTTTATAAGAAAAAGACCGTTGGTTTTCCTGTTCTTAATTGTTTTAAACTACGTAGTTATTTTTTGGACCTTGATAGCTTTCTCTTCGATGTAAGCCAAGACTCCGTGTTGCAGACCGACTTTTGACCTATAATTGTAAACTGTGTTATACATTGTGACCTGGATGGAGAGTTGTCTCATTAGATAATATACCAACTCTTCTTATTCATATAGTCACATATACCTGCTAGTATTATGTCTAATTTTTTTTTGTTCATGCAAGTTTTTCAATATAACGTATTTATAAATAACTGTCATACAAGTCAGATATTTAGCTACATTACTTGCAACAATTAGTGTTACTGTTTGTCGTAAAACTAACTGATTGGTGATTGATCAAGTTCTTGATTAGTTCTTGACTAGTTCTTGAATGATCGCCTCGGTGACTAATCCAATAAAGCTTATTTGACTTATCTGACATATTCTATTTGACAGTTAGCATGACAACCGTCAGCGATCGATCAGTCACTTTATTATATATACGGATCGATAGTTTATTTTAAATGGAAATAGATGAGAACATATGGGTTTTCAATGGAAATAACATATACGAGTTATTGCAAACATGTCTTCTTTGTTTTTAAAATAAGTGTATCATTCTTTGCAATCAGTTATTTCAAATGAATTTGGAAGTGCAAATGTTGTAATGAAATAAGAATTAGACTCCGTTTACACTGGCAACGAATTTGAATCGATTTTTATTTGAATCAATCTTAAAAAGGCCAGTTCGCGTTTATATTGCACAAGCAAGATCTATCGAGATCGATCTTACTTAATCCAGTGCATTTACACTACAACATAAAAAGAACCATTCAGACCTTTATTTCCTATCTAAATATGACAAGCACCTGAAAAAAGATCGATCGCGGTCATTCTACGCGTTTACAGAAGAAAAAAAAAGATCGATTTAAATAAGATCGATCTTTTTAAAACCACCTCTAGAGGTAGACTTTTTAAGTCCGATTGAATATCGATCTTACTCGTTTACACTGGACCAAAGATCGATCTTTTTTGTCAGTGTAAACGGGGTCTAACATACGGGTAAAGATAATTAATTGGTTTTATTTTGTGTTAATAAATAGTACAATTATTTCTAGATTTTAAAAAATAATCGTGACCCTTTCTTTGTTATAAGTTCCATTTTTACATCATTATCTTTTTTTCATAAATTATAATGAAAGTTACAGAAAAGGTAACCAAAATTGTGTCAGCAATTATTACAAATATTTCTTCTTTCATTTTAATTCGTGTACCATTATTTGCCATTAGTTCTATGTGTGAAAATATACGAGTAAAGATACTTCAACATGTTTGTGTGTTTGTTAAGAGTGCTATACAGTTTTTTTATGTAACAAAATATACATAAGGAATGTGTTTTTCTTAGACTCAAACTGTTTTCATATTATTTATAAATATGCCATATTTCTTCATTTTATTGAACATCTTCCATTGCATTGGCATGATTTTATTGTTTTGAACAATTTAAGTAGATTTTAGCAATCGTGGTATACATTTGCGTTTTGGTTTTAATAAAAATAATGCCTTTATACTTTTGGCAAACGGAATTCTTAAAATACAATTAAAAGTTGACATTTGTCTGCACATTTCACTTCTTCCCTAACAAACGAAAATAATTTGAGATGAGAGAACTTTGTCGAATGATTAGAAATTTTATGTCGGGTTCCTGTACATAGACGATTTGAATTTTCCTGCCAATCAGGATCATTCTAATCAAATGAAACGAAAGTTTGATTGCGTAATTTGAAAGAGTTCAACATGTGACCGCAGTAGAGTGCAATCCGTCAGAAAGGTCCTTCCATTATATCCGTCCTATCAAACCGATCACTTTAAATAAGATGTGTTTGTGAAGTGTGTATGCAAGCACAGTACAACAGATCAAATCCAACACCAACAGCCGACTAATCAGACATGTAATAAAAACAAAACAGATACGTACGATAAGCACACAGTCCATATCCTTTTTGAATCTACAAACCGAATAAGCGCTTATTACAACATTTAAATTAAAAGCAACACAAAATTTTGATAGAAGTGTCAAAATGACATGATAATGCAAAAAAAAAAAACACTCGAAAAGAAAAGAAAGTATATGTTAATCTTGACTAACGAGTTCGAACATTTTCAAAAGTGGTCAAGATAAGCCATGTCTTTAAATGTAACGGAAGTATTAACAACTGTCATATAAGTTGGAAGTTTAGCTTTATGACTTTTTTATCAATCATTTTCTACGAAAATATCCTTTACCAAGTCAGGTATATGACAGTTGTCTTCCATTCGTATCTTTAGATGATAATGCCAGACGACAGATTTTGTCAATGTTAATGGAATTTGCCAGAAAGAATTTGGAATTAAGTTTATACTCTTTGAGTGGTGTCATACTCGAAAACTGCACCAATAATCACCAAATCTGGATTACATACTTTAAAGTATAAAGGAAGACGTTAAATTAATAGCAAGCCCTACGTGTAATGAGTTCACACAGTCCTTCAAACAATTTTTTTCTTCATTCTAATCAGAAAAAAACAAATTACGGTTTAATGTCTTTGTCAAAGGCGAAATAGAGAAAATACGCTGTATATGTTTGTGTGTCTTTATTATTTATTTATTGTACACGAACATGAGTAAATATTTAACGATCATAAGTACAGTTTCATTAAGATGATTAAAATTATGAATAAAAATACTATTCAGCTGCAATCTTAGTACGTAAAATGAGCTTGGTAATAAAGTCATTACTGCAAAGTTGGTGATAACTATCTATCCTAAATCTTTTTATGTACCTCTGTAATACCAATCTGAAACATAAGATATGGTGTTAAAAAACTTAAAGACTTCCATAAGATGAAATTACTTACCAGTATGTGCATTATAATCAATTTTGTACTTGTTTGGCTTCACAACTATTGATCTGAGCGTCACTGATGAGTCTTATGTAGATGAATAAACTCATCATAGATACCAGGACTAAATTTAGTATATACGCCAGACGCGCATTTCGTCCACAAAAGACTCATCAGTGACGCTCGAATCCAAAAAAGTTAAAAACGCCAAAAAAAAATACGAAGTTGAAGAGCATTGAGGACCAAAATTCCTAAAAGTTTTGCCAAATACAGCTAAGGTAATCTATGCCTGAGGTAGAAAATCCTTAGTATTTCAAAAATTCAAAAATTTGTAAACAGTAAATTTATAAATATAACCATATCAATGACAATTCATGTCAGCACAAAATGAGCTGACTACTGGGCTTGTGATACCCTCGGGGAAATAAATCTCCACCAGCAGTGGCATCGACCCAGTGGTTGTAAATAAACTCATCATAGATACCAGGACTAAATTTAGTATATACGCCAGACGCGCGTTTCGTCTACAAAAGACTCATCAGTGACGCTCAAATCCAAAAAAGTTAAAAACGCCAAATAAAGTACGAATTTGAAGCGCATTGAGGACCAAAATTCCTAAAAGTTTTTACAAATACAGCTAACGTAATCTATGCCTGAGGTAGAAAATCCTTAGTATTTCAAAAATTCAAAAATTGTAAACAGTAAATTTATAAATATAACCATATCAATGACAATTCATGTCAGCACAAAATGAGCTGACTACTGGGCTTGTGATACCCTCGGGGAAATAAATATCCACCAGCAGTGGCATCGACCCAGTGGTTGTAAATAAACTCATCATAGATACCAGGACTGAATTTAGTATATACGCCAGACGCGCGTTTCGTCTACAAAAGACTCATCAGTGACGCTCGAATCCAAAAAAGTTAAAAACGCCAAATAAAGTACGAAGTTGAAGAGCATTGAGGACCAAAATTCCTAAAAGTTTTGCCAAATACAGCTAAAGCAATTTATGCCTGAGGTAGAAAATCCTTAGTATTTCAAAAATTCAAAAATTTGTAAACAGTAAATTTATAAATATAACCATATCAATGACAATTCATGTCAGCACAAAATGAGCTGACTACTGAGCTTGTGATACCCTCGGAGAAATAAATCTCCACCAGCAGTGGCATCGACCCAGTGGTTGTAATTAAACTCATCATAGATACCAGGACTAAATTTAGTATATACGCTAGACGCGCGTTTCGTCTACAAAAGACTCATCAGTGACGCTCGAATCCAAAAAAGTTAAAAACGCCAAATAAAGTACGAAGTTGAAGAGCATTGAGGACCAAAATTCCTAAAAGTTTTGCCAAATACAGCTAAAGTAATCTATGCCTGAGGTAGAAAATCCTTAGTATTTCAAAAATTCAAAAATTTGTAAACAGTAAATTTATAAATATAACCATATCAATGACAATTCATGTCAGCACAAAATGAGCTGACTACTGGGCTTGTGATACCCTCGGGGAAACGCGTGTCTGATGTATAAAATTATAATCCTGGTACCTTTGATAACTATATACGCAACATCATTTACAACAATGATCGACTTCAATCTTTCGTACTCTCAGTGAGACTGTGAATAAGTTTAATCCATATCACGTGCATGTTCTGTCTAGAATAAATCAACTCTAAACATGAATTACTATTATGACTTAAGGGCAATAACTCCTATTAGAATTCAATCGCCAATTTCGGGATGACTAATCGTTAAATGTGTTTTACTTTTAAATGTTTCCCTATAGCTATCACAATTTTAAGGAAATCAGCCTTTAACATAAAATGAGTCATGATTGTGGAACATATTTTTATCATTGTTACAACTCGTATAACGAATTATTTGACGAGTTTAGTAATAACGACTAATCTCAATACCATATTTACTTGTTTATTTTTCATAACTGTTTTTATAAAATATATGAAAAATTCAATAAACCGGAAACAGTTCAATGTAAACATAGCAGTTGGACAAACACTATGTTTGATGTTCAGAAGCTATTTCCTAAGTAATAAAAACTTGTAAAACGTTCTGCTGGTTTTAGAGAGTTATATTCCTGTAGTTTTGTGAACCACCTTATGTTAGGTCGTCAGAACTATGGTTTGCACACAGTGACTGTATGTAAATTTAAAAACTTATGAATGTGATTGTTGACGAAATAAATACTGTATTTCTTTATTTCTTAACTTTCCTGTTGTTTTTTCTTTTCTTTTTCTCACTGTTACATTGAGTAGTACAATTGTTGTGTAAAGACCACATTGACAGTCCAGTTATCTCTTTGCTGGTTGTAACATTACTCATTTACATTGTTAAACCAACTGTACTTACCCTCATCTAGAAGTTTTTCTAAAGATTTATACAGGTTATTATCGTTGAACGCGTCTATTGTTCGTTTTCCTTCACAAGGTTTAGGTGCAGGTTCATTTCCTGTCTTATAACCTAGTGGTAGTGGTTTTCTTCAGCTGCAAAATACAGGTACCAGTATAGTTTAAATGACGTTATATTGCAATGTGATTAATTTTCGCGGAGTTTTTATTTCATGATTTCTATAGATAGGAACTAAGCATGTTGCCAGGTTTAATTTTTGCACTTTTCTTGCTACTGATGTTAATTTTGGATCAAAATGTTTGTGAGGGAATGTTTTATATAGCGTATAGCGATATTTAATATCTAGCAGAACTTTCCCTAATTACAAAATAAAATGAATAGCGTCCCGAATAGGTGCTACACATTGCGCGACTGTTCTATATAAGATATTGCATAGTTGTACTGGAAACCACTTTCAAAATAATGGTCATTTTTATGAAATTCTGCATTTTTGTTATTATGTATATTCTTTACCAGTTCATTTTACAATTTTTCTCATAAGTGCTTTCTATTCAAATTACTTGGAAATAAATTGGCATGTGCACAAAACTGATATAATATTTTGGTAGTTCACTACTTAAGGGACAATATAAAATAATGTTGGTCACTGTGTGAGAACAAGGAAGACGTGTTTTAACATGAGTCTTTCGGTAACAATTTTTATCAACAAACATATTCTCAACAATCAAAATATAGATATAAGAAGATGTGGTATGATTGCCAAAGAGACAACTCTCTCATCCAAGTCACAATTTGTAAAAGTAAACCATTATAGATCAAAGTGCGGTCTTTAACATGTAACCTAAGCTCACACCGAACAGCAAGCTATAAAGTGCCATAAAATGACATGTGTAAAAGTATTTAAACGGGAAAAAGTAACGGTCTAATCTATATACAAAACGAGAAACAAGAAACGCTAATGAACCACATCTACAAACAAAAACTAGTGATTTCTGACTTAGGACAGGTGCAAACAATTGCAGCTGGTATACAAGTTGTCGGCTATAACAGAGCTGATCGGAATTCCAACTGTCCTAAGTTGCACGCATAAAGATACGAGTAAATGTCAACCACCGCACTAACCACGATGTTAAATTAATAGATATATTATGTAGGGGCCTGCTTAGGACCACATCCGGGTACAGGTTTTTCTCACTGCGTTGAAGACCCATCGGTGGCCTTCGAATTTTGTATGGTCTTTGGTCGGGTTGTGATCTCTTTGACATATTCCCCATTTCCTCTCTCAATGTTATTGATATTACCTGATGCTTAAGACATCATTTTTAAACATTAAAACCTATTTTATGGACGGACATAGTCTAAGTAAGCATAGCAAAATGAGAACCGAGATATACCAAACCATGTAATAGAAGATAGGCGACATATACCAAACATATATTCAAACTCATTATTTAAAAGAAAACTGACAGCGCCTCGGCAAATATACATACGTATTGCAGCAGGACCAACGTGATATCTTGGCTTTGCTTCTTTTAGTAAAGTTGGATGCGGACACCCTGTGTCCCAGGCGTAGTCGTTCAGGTCACATCCCGGATCAAAATCTCCGTAGGTTGGTGCATAAAAGTTGTTGTCGCTGGTAATCTTTATAAAAAAAAGAACATATTTTTCATTAACGAGATGATGTACACTCATACAGATTCTTTAGTTCTAGTCATAGGTCAAAAACTAATAAACCACTGAATGACATCATTTAAAATATTTATTTCATCACTAGACAATTTGCGAATCGTGTGATCCGGTCAAATTGCTTTGTTAAGCTCATGATGTAAATAAACCTATTTCCATACAAAATTGTGTAATTTTTGTACATCAAAATTCGAATTGAAACATTCAAGGTACAACAATACAAAATCTCATGACTGGAATCCCCTATTATTTGTTGGACCATTTCTAGTTAAATAACCTTTCACTTCTTTCGGTTCTTTTCTATCCCTTGCTTTCAAATACTTCGTTTTCGACGTTCTTGGTGAAGGTAAATCTAGAAAAAATGTTGCGGACACAATAAAATGTTATATTCTTATGTAAATTCTTAACAAATATTATTCTTGTTTTATTTCTTAAGCTTTCAGTATTGGCGTTATTGTGTTATATGCCATGATACATTTAACATTCATCTTTCCAAGTATATATCGTGAAACATCTACCATTTTCGTGTAAAAAAAATAATTTCTTCAATACAAGACTTAGTTATTGGATAAGTGTCATTTACTCAACAGCTCTCCACAACACTATATATACGATACAAAGCTGATAGAAAGGTACGAGCTCTTCATTATAACCAGTATTTTTTTTCAAAGATAAGAATAATTATAGAATGAAACGCCTTTATGAGTTTGTTTATAAAGGAATTTATTGGTGTATAAACTCGACTAATACACTCACATAGAATTTCATGATCTGTTGTGAATGACTTGATTCTTTAAAATTTGAGAGAGGAAATTTAATATTCCACTCATAATCTATATCACACGTATATTTGAGTCACTGAAATGGTCTTGTGCACGAATATATATTTTTTTGATTAACGTAAAAAAAGGTACTCCATTAAATTTGATATATGATAAAACATTAACGATAAAAATATTTTATTATCAGTCAAATAAATATTTTCTACGTCCCATCCATCTTGTTTACATTAATTACAAAATGTAATTCTGTCAATGTCGTCTATCGAAAAATAAATATTGACAAGAAACACTGCCGGAAGTCCTCTCCACCCATCAATAAACGTTTTCCATTATATGCAAATCATATAAGAATTATTAGAATAATTGCGCGTCTGGCGTACTAAATTATAATCCTGGTACCTTTGACAACTATTATTTTATTTAAATAAACACATGAAACATTGGTTTTAAATGTTTGCTTTATTTCAGGTATTCATGTATTTTTACATCTTTGTCGTTTGAAATTTGTGTTGAGCGTTTCCATAATATGACTTAAAAATGCTGATCCTTTGTCCAAGTCTCGCTTTCAAACATCTGAAAACGAGCCATACTACATTGTTGTACTTTCATTTGAACAATTAGTCGGGATCCCTTGTTTTGTGTGATGATTCACATCTTCACTAATTTGAAAGCATTAACTTCATTGGTTGATATAAAAGTAAACAGGAACAGAAAATAAAAAGGATTTATCAGATCACTGTAAGTGAAGTGCGGTGACAAGGTTTGCATTTCAATAAAATTGACGTTCCCTGGTAATGACTCTTTCGTAAAAGCTTTTTGGACCTACAAAATTATAAAGTGTCATTTTCATTATATAAATATTTTTTCTTACGTTCTTGTTATTATCGACCTTGAACCATTCGGTGACGAATGTATTACCATTAACACCGTGTTTGATGGAGCAGAAAATGTTACTTTCGATTTCATTACCTACAAAATATATTAATAATGATTAATAACGTCTGGCGTGCCAAATTATAATCCTGGTATATTTGATAACTATTATGTTTGTCTGATATCAAAATGCGACAATTTAACAGCGTTTAATGTTAAATTGTATTCTAGCTCAACATACATTATCAGGTGTTTGTGAGACATTATAACATTCAATAACACATACTTAAAAGGATCTGCTTACCCTTCCTGAGCACTCCCGTTTTTTGGTGGCGTTCGTGTTGCTAAGTCTTCAGTTTTCTATGTTGTGTCTTCTGTACTATAATTTGTCTGTTTGTCTTTTTTTTAGCCATTGCGTTGTCAGTTTATTTTCAATCTTTGAGTTTGACTGTCCCTCTGGTACCTTTCGGTCCTCTTTTATTAAAGTTTGAAATACACTTAGTGGACACAAATGTTTAAATGTATTACGTAAATGAATATGGAACGTTCTATGATATTCCCGTATTCTAGTAATTCCTTTTCTCAGTTTTTAGACATTTTATTATGATATCAACTGATTAACTATCAAATGGAACCCCTACTCTGAACCCTTTTTATATACATTGAACGACAAATATATGTGACGTATAAAACTTTCTGACGTCAGACACGCGAATCAATGAATGTGTTCGTAGATAGATGTTTTTGTGTTCTGTTAAATTGTTCCTTTTGAAATTGTTACACGATGACGACTGCTGTACCCGTGTTTTGACTGTTTTGTTTATTGTGTCTGTTTGGTTCGCGCGTCATTGTGGATATAACGAAATTTGATGAGACTGTCATCAAAGGGAAAGGTTTGGCGCTATAAAACCAGGTTTTATCCACCATTTCCTACATTTGAAGATGCCTGTACCAAGTCAGGAATATGACAGTTCTTGTCCATTCGTTTTTGATGTGTTTTGTCATTGATTTTTCCATGTGGTTATGGACTTTCAGTTTGGATTTTCCTCTGAGTTCAGTTATTTTGTGATTTTACTTTTTATATTTGGTTGAACGCAGATACTCTTTGTGGACCTAGCCAAAAACGATTGCTTAAAAAACGAATCCAACAACAAAATGTGAACTAATTTTTTTGATTTATGAACGTCAACGTTAAATTTCAATATAATATTTGTAGTCACTATCAAACGAAAATAAAGCTACAAGAAGAGTCTCTTTTCTTCTTTTTCGCCAATCGTTTCTCAAACAGTAAAATGCACGCATTACCTGTGCAAAAGTTAGCTTGAGGCCGACTAGGTAATTTACTGCTATAAAGTTAAGGTAGAAATTTTGAACAGAAGAGCAAGTAATTAAATTATTAAATAGTGTATGTGTATTGCTTGATAAGGATGTAATGCCAAGAATATCATTAGAGTTATCCCTCTTTATACGCAACCTGCATTTTTGATAATTGTTGTTAATACGACTTTGTTTTTTGTTTTACACATAGTTTTTACTGCAGGGAAAACGGTACTATTTATTCTGCCATAGGCGACAATATTAACATTTTCTAAATTTACCACTTTTTAAGAAAAAAACCTGGATAAAACAGTTCTATGTTGTGTTAGTACTTTATTATTGTGTTTTAAAAATTATAGCCAAATAGTATCATGACCAACTTCCAACGGAGCTTGTTTATGTTGTCCATGCCCACCGTCATTTTGCACCAAATTTATGAAATTTTCCAAGTCTTTTCGAATAATTCTCTAGAAAATATTTCAATATGTTTCAAAATTTATATTGTAAATATAAACACTGCAGTTATTCATAGATAAATAAAAAAATATATTGTACCCTTACATCTAATCACGGCGCTCCTAAGTTGACTTCCTTCACCTGTCTTGGGTACACAAAAGGCCAACCTAATGCGAGGAAAATGAAATACTACCGTTTTCCCTGCAGGGAAAACGGTACTATTTATTCTGCCATAGGCGACAATATTAACATTTTCTAAATTTACCACTTTTTAAGATATAAACCTGGATAAAACAGTTCTATGTTGTGTTAGTACTTTATTATTGTGTTTTAAAAATTATAGCCAAATAGTATCCATGCCCACCGTCATTTTGCACCAAATTTATGAAATTTTCCAAGTCTTTTCGAATAATTCTCTAGAAAATATTTCAATAGGTTTCAAAATTTATATTGTAAATATGCACACTGCAGTTATTCATAGATAAATAAAAAATATATTGTACCCTACATCCAATCACAGCGCTCCTAATTTGACTTCCTTCACCTGCCTTGGGTACACAAAAGGCCAACCTAATGCTGGGAAAATTAAATACTACCGTTTTCAATGCAGCATGGCTTGATAAATTTTTGAACATAATTACGAAGAACATTATCATTCTCCTTCTCCCTTGGTGAATTACGATGTAAGTAATAATTCCATTATGTCCTATATATTCTAGTTAAAGCTATTATTATGTTATTTGCGGTAAAAGTCATGAGAAAGCATATATCCAAACAGCTTACATTCTACGAACGATGGCATTTGTGTAAATAATCATGTGTGAACTTTGTAATGTTTTATTTGTATGCAAAAACAGAATAATTTGGTATATTTCTAAGTCGTATGTAATTTTTATGAAGACATCATTTTTTGTACAACTCTAGTCAAGTCACTTTAGTACATTTTCCCCCCTTTTTTGTCAATTGTATTTTTTTTTTATTGATATGAGCGTTTTTAATCATAGATTTTGGTATTTTATACAGTTGGTAATTTTCATGTTAGTTATGAGTTTTTATTTGTTATATTGTAGCTTTTCACCAAATGTATGTGGCTTCATGATCTGTCAGCTCCTAACGCATTGAATCTTTAATTGAATAAAATAATCTACATATATATGGTTTAATTCTTTGCGCCTAAGGCAGAACAAAGCATCTTTATTAATCCAAAGATTAATAAGCAATTAAGGAGGCTCGAGGGTATAAAAATTTCAGAAAAAAAAAATAAACATTTTGTTTTTCATTACAAAATATATTTATTACTTAAGTAGTTGTTACTTTATCATATGGTACAAAAATCATTCAAATAAATCAATTCGTTTTGGCCCAAGATGACTTTTGAAATATATGTATCATTTAAAAAGCTCCAAATTATCTCCCTTTGATGCAAAAATGCCATTTTTTGGCATTAAAATTGAAATATCTTTTTTAAATCATCGCTCACCTATATTTTTTATTATTATTTTCAAATATGCTGTACTTAATCTGAACTATTGTAAAATTTTAGCAATTTCTGTAAGTTAATTCTTTTTTTATTTCGATATTACCTATTTTTCTCCTATTAGTTCAAAAAAAAAATACTTTTACAAAAATGTATGATTTTTTCGAAGACAGATTGTGAGCGTAAATGAAGGGTGACCCCATTTTTTTTATTTTTATTTTAAATATAGCGAAATCTATGACGCGGAATTAGGGTCATAAACATTGAATTTAGCATATGCTTAAATGATTTTAGCATAAGCTATATTATAATTTAGCATATGCTAAAATGATTTTAGCATAAGCTAAATTCATTTAAGCTTAAGCTAAACTCATTTTAGCATAAGCTGAATTCATTTTTGCATAAGCTAAAATCATTTTAGCATATGCTGAATTGTTAAGGTTATACATAAATCTTGGCGCGGAATTAAGGTCATAAATATTAATATTCAGCTTATGCTTAAATGAATTTAGCTTATGCTACAATGATTTTAGCTTATGCTAAAATGAATTTAGCTTATGCTAAAATGAATTTAGTTTATGCTAAAATGATTTTAGCTTATGCTAAAATGATTTTAGCTTATGCTAAAAATGATTTTAGCTTATGCTAAAATGAATTCAGCTTATACTTAATTAATTGTTTTATCCAATCAAAATCTTGCTTTCTTAACTACTTTTATACTTTCTCTGGTAAAAAGGAATAACCACTTTTCTCAAATAAATAAATGTTTTTCTTAATGTAACTACATGTATAAATAGGGAGACTGTGGCCCTCTGCCATCCCGCTAAATCCGTCTCTGTTACCAATTAAGCCGATTTTGTATGAGAATTTAAGTCTCGCATGTTGGAAAATTTATTTCAAATTCATGACACGTGTTTTTTGTTTAAACAATATTCTATGTGTAATTGTGTATACATTGTATTCGATCTTTTAACCCTTAACGGTGCTATAAATATACAATGTGTACATTTTTTACCGATTGCATAAATGAAAATTCCACTACTGTGTGGGGTTAAAAGGTCGAATACAATGTATACATTAAAATAGATGACAAGTTGAGATTGGAACAAATGATGTTTTTTTTTAATCTTGTACAATGATTTAGCACTATCAGAAATACATGTCAATTTTTATTTGAAGCACAATTCCATTTGCACTTTTCGAGTACTTCTGTTTTTGATCGTTTTTAACTTTTGCCAAAATATAACTGATACCTGAATCTAACGGTTAGAGATGTGCCTGTGAGGCCAAGTAAATTTTCAGCTCAATTGCATTTTATGTTTTAGATCGAGTTATGCTGTTTTCAATTAAGGCATTCCCAATTATTTAGCGATATAGGGGGGTTGGGGGGAAGGGGGGCTTGTCAATTCGAGTTAAATTCAATTCGAATTAAATGTACATTAGACAGTGACTGAAAACCAAATGCCAAATATGATATGGTGAGCTTCCCGGCATTTTATGACTTTCATCTAGAATATTGAAATGTTAGCAATTATAGGCAACCATACGGCCTTGAATAATGACAAAAACCAACACCGAATGGTCGGCTATATTATTTTTTACAAAACATCAAAAATAAGTCGACAGACATGAACTATCGACAACCACAGAACTATAGGCTCATAACTTGGGACAGGCACATACAATATGCATGCAGATAGAGCGGTCAACCCATCCCTAAACTAGTCCTTGTTCAAGGTGCTTTGAAATACCCAAGATATATGTGTATGACACAGAAATGTTTTACTTCAATAAAATGTAGGATTGATCACTTACAAGTGTCATATTTAAGGGAGTATTTTTGCCCGACCTATGTGATGTACCATGATTTGGTGGTATGACACCTGAAGAAGACATTATTGTTAATAAAATGAATGTGACTTTATTCATTTGTAATAATGGTTATTTCAAGCATTTCTGTCAAGTTTTGTCATAATCAGTTCAATAGTAGTTTGAAAAAAATCTAGTATAATGAAAGACGACATCTACAAATTCCAAACCAAGACGCATCAAGGTAGATTATAGTGTGGACAAATAAAGGATCAAAATTAATATTTATCACATCTGCCTACAAACAGTTGAATATGATGACAAATTTGCCATTCCGGTATCGGCAAATCTGACTTTGTCGGTTTACAAGATATCAACAACAAAAATTTGCCCAGTGATAGATTATTGAAAAAATTAAAAAAATGCCATATGTTCCAACTTGTCACTGTTGTCACTCTTGTCACTGCAGCTGATTAAAAGTACATTTCCCATGGGAAATTTGATAATTCCCATGGGAATATTAGAATTTCCCTTGGGAACATTGAAAGTTCCCATGGGAAAAATTACTTTTCCCATGGGAAGTTTAGAGTTCCCATAGGAACTTTAAAGTTCCCATGGGAACATAAGTAAATTGTTTGTTCCCATGGGAAGTTCTAAATTTCCCAAGGGAATTTTTCTTCCCAAGGAAACTCCTTTTCTTCCCATGGGAAAAAACTTTTCCCATGGGAACAATATTTTTTCCCATGGGAACAATAATTTTTCCCATGGGAACAATACTTCTTCCCATGGTAACAATAATTGTTCCCGTGGGAACAATATGTTTTCCCATGGGAACAATGATTGTTCACATGGGAAGTGATATAACTAAAAAGAAAACATAAAAAAATCCTCTCATTGCATGAGTGAAGCAATTTCACAAAACGGACTAAGTTATTATGGGTACAAAGATTTCTCTGTATCTTAATTGTAGATATATATAATTGTGTGTTCTACGATTTTTGTCTTGGCATGCTCAATTGAAAGTAAATCACTATGTGTCATAGTGCAAATCGAGTTTCAAAAATTTAACTACTATAAATTCAGAAATTATTGCTGTTTTTATTATTGTGAAAATAGTGACAGGGTTATAATCACAATAATATACACTTGCATATTGAAATTTTTATGACCTAAACAGGATTATTCTAAATTTTGCACACAAAAAAATGATGAAATTGAGAAAAATCACACTTACAATTGCTAGCAATAATTTCTGAATTTTCAGTATATAGTTTTGCATATATAACTTTCATACAGTGTCTTATGTTTATCCATTTGAATGTTTTTGTGTTTTTTTCATGCAGACATTTAAATGTTGATAGGTCTTGCTCATTGTTGACGGCTGTTCAGTCACTGGCTGAAAATACCTTTATCTCTGGTTTTTAGTTGTCTCATTGGCAATCACATACCATATCCTTACTTAATTTCAACACTTCTTAATTTAAGTTATGTACATTTGAGAATATCATTTTCAAAAAGACAAAACATTACAATTGGTATTACAAATAAGGCACTTGTGTTTTAATATTTCATCTTTCACTGAGATAACACCATCAAGTAAAATGTATGAAACAGATATTTTGCAGAAGAATCATTAAAATGAAATGAAAAGCTATGGTGAAGACAAACCCTAAAATGTCCATCCTTGGCCTTAAGGTCCATTGCACCTTAGACCATTACCTATCATTTGTACCTAGTGGTTGAACATGATTAACCGAAAGTAATTTTTGTCAGATTTTTTTAAAATTAGGGGTAGGCATGTTAGACCCTGCAAACATAATTAAGTTTGGACCTACCAGGAGTTGTACCACCTGGACCTTTTGGACTATTGGAACAGTGCTTTGGGTTTTTTTTATATTTGGTGTAAGTAAACAATAAGTAACAAGAATATGTCCACAGTACACGGATGCCCCACTCGCACTATCATTTTCTATGTTTAATGGACCGTGAAATTGGAATAAATTCTCTATTTTGGCATTAAAATTAGAATGATCCTATCAAAGGAAACATGTATACTAAGTTTCAAGTTGATTGGACTTCTACTTTATCAAAAACTACCTTGACTAAAAACTTTAGCCTAAAATTTGCACTATCATTTTCTATGTTCAATGAACTATAAAATTGGGGTCAAAACTCTAATTTGGCATTTAAATTAGAAAGATCATATCATAGAACACATGTATACTAAGTTTCAAGTTGATTGGACTTCAACTTCATCAAAACATACCTTGACCAAAAACTTTAACCTGAAGCGGGACAGACGGACGAACGAACGGACAGACGGACGAACAGACGGACGGACGAACGAACAGACGGACGGACGAACAGACGGACTGACGCACAGACCAGAAAACATAATGCCCCTCTACTATCGTAGGTGGGGCATAAAACAAATTCAATTGGTAGGAAGAAATCGCTGTAACTATACAATAATTTGTCAATTTTTTGTTTTGTATTTAATATGTGGATGAGGGTGAACCTTAAAGAAACTCTGCTAGTCCTAAATTTTATTTTTATTGCAAATTGCCGATGGTCAAAAACCTTTGGATCACAACTTTTCAAAAACCTGAATTGTAGAATACAAAGGACGTTAAGCACGATATTGCGTATCATATGGTAACGTCAAAGTTTTACGTTTTACGGCGATTACCGATTATTTGTGATAAGTTTTGTATTTCGCTTGCAATTTTTGTTTTGCTTATCAATATGTATACTACTTATAATGTTTTGTTGTACCGAATATGCATAGAATATTTCCCAATGATAGGAAAGTAAGCAACAAACAAAAAAATGTATCGTATTCAGGGGCGGATCCAGCCATTTTAAAAAGGGAGTCCCAACCCAGGACAAAAGGGGGGGGGGGGGGGGGGTTCTAACTATATGTCCCCATTCAAATGCATTGATCGGCAAAAAAAGGGGGTTTCCAACCCCCGTACCCCCCCCCCGCCCCCGGATCCATCAATGGCATTTGGGTAATGCATAGGTATATGAAATGAGAAGATATATACGGTAGGATGAGTGCCAAGAAAATTCTATCTGAGGAACTATATACAGATGATCCACCATAAATAGCGTACCCCGAATCGACAACGTTGAAATTTTACGAAAATCGTCCAGTGGACAAACTTGCAAGACATTTCATTCATTTAAAAACGAAGTCGTTTCGACTACGCAAGTTATCAAAACGTATGTAGATGTTTTGTAAAGTTAAAACACAATTATGGAAAAGCAATATTTAGCATGCAACTAATCTAAATTTTCAATGAATAACGTCGCAAATGACAATTTATTTGTAAAAAACGGCGAAATCCGACATTAAACATTTTGCAAGACATTTGACAAAGGCCGTTGCAATTTTATATGTAGTGTGAGTGCTGCAAAAATTCGATTTTGATATTGTCTATGTATGTACTTATATGTGAGCCGAATTTACACAAACAAAATATCATATAATCTAATATTTCAAAACCTATAAATTTTGAAAACTTTTAACATCTTTTAAAATCTGACCAATATGAACACTTTTTGAGTTTGCCAAAAAAACGCGTTGGTCATATCAGAAACACATATCCAGTAATATTATTATACTTTATATAGAGAATAATACATGGCAAAATTCGTATCATATGTCGTATCATCCCGAGACAGCACTATCAGCCCAAGGGCCTTTAGGCCATGTATTATACGCTTTTGCCATGTATTATACGCTTTATCATATATTTCAACAGAAGGGTATTATATTATATGAACTGTTTTCTGATCCATAGCACTAATTTACATTCAGTTCTGCTTTTGTCTTGTATGGAACGCCGTAACTGCCTTATGGTACTTCATTCTTTATTATGATGAGCCTTTTCTCTATTATGATGAAGTTTTTCTTTATTATGATGAGCTTTTTCTTTATTATGATAAGCTTTTTCTCTATTATGATGAGCTTTTTCTTTATTATAATGAGCTTTTTCTTTATTATGATAAGCTTTTTCTCTATTATGATGAGCCTTTTCTTTATTATGAATGGGTTTTTCTTTATTATGAATGGGTTTTTCTTTATTATGATGAGCTTTTTCTCTATTATGATGAGCTTTTTCTTTATTAGTATGAGCTTTTTCTTTATTATGATGAGCTTTTTCTTTATTATGATAAGCTTTTTCTCTATTATGATGAGCCTTTTCTTTATTATGATTAGCTTTTTCTTTATTATGATGAGCTTTTTCTCTATTATGATGAGCTTTTTCTTTATTAGTATGAGCTTTTTCTTTATTATGATGAGCTTTTTCTTTATGATAGTTTTTCTCTATTATGATGAGCTGTTATAAGGGAATCATGGGAAATTAAGAGATTTAGATCAAACTCAAATAAAAATGACAGAATCAGAAACGTTGAAAGTTCTGGGGAATGTTGGCCTGATCTGTGTGCGGGAAATGTTTGATAAAGAAAAAATAATACCAGATATTGTCAGCACGCTTTCAAACATGAACTGGAATATCGAGGAGTTACCATTCTGGACAGCGCATATGATGACACTGCTTCTCACTTCTGCCACCAACTATGATCCTCACGACTAGGCATAAGTTAGGAATGTCGTTACCACAAATACTTAAAACCTTTACTTAATTCTTCCATATATAGATACATGTATACATATTAGGTTTTAAAGTTAGGTTGTACCTTAAAACTTATTTCAAATGGGATACATGTAGCACATACTTTTTTTTTTTACAGAAATGTTGTTTATCGCATGGAAATTTTCAAACCATCCTGGTAAACTTATTAATCATAAACTCATTCTTAAAGGTTACCAATTCAGCACTGTAATTAGATCTTTGAATATTGTTTTATTGATATTGATATTGATTTTGTTATCAGTCAAATTTAAAGCAAACTAAATACTAGTTGTATGAAGGTGGTAAAGGGTTATTTTCTTTTTAATTACACCTTATGTAAGAAGCCGGGGTTTAAATTTGATTGGTTAATAGCCAGTGTATTTTTCACCAATTTACTGTTATCTAATGAATATCGTTCATTTTTAACGCCGCCGGGGTATTTGCTAAAATGATATGCCTTTTTTACCCTCTCTGCCGTGGTATTTGCTAAAAAAAAATACTCTATCCGACTGGACGCTTGTAACGTCACGATCATCAATGCGTTTTCAATGAGTACATTAACATTCGGTGTAGTTAAACAGATAAATCATGTTATTGAGGGGTATTTGCGAAAAATACTAGTCTTGAGAATGAATTTCCCTCGCCTTACGGCTCGTGAAATTTGACATTCTCTCGACTGGTATTTTTCGCAAATACCCCTCCTTAACATGATATATCTGTTCAATATACATATACACATTTATCGATCTGCAATATGTCGAATCCTGTATCTTAGCAAGGCACAAGGTCAGGTTTTTCGCCGACTTTTTATTGACGTCTTTGCACTAAATCCATTGGATGTTTGATGTGTATTAATTGATAATTCAGTCTTACATGCGTGACTTTATTTATTCGTTTTTTTGTCTTTTTGTTGGTAGGATGTATAAGTATCCGACCATGTCTGCTGGTATATTTGTACTACCGGCATTTGTATTTTTATCCATCTGATGAGTTCAGCCTTTTCAACTGCCTTTTTATGGTTCGTTCTTATGTTGTACCCGTGAGTGTTCCAGGTTAAGAGAGGGTTGGGATTCAGCTAACATGTTTAACAGCGCCATATTCTGTATATATGTGTCGGTCCCAAATCAGGAGCCTGTAATTCAGTTGTTGTCGTTTGTTTATGTGTTACATATTTGTTTTTTTTTCTTTTCATTTTTTTTCATAAATTAGCCGTTAGTTTTCTCGTCTGAATTGTTTTACATTGTCATTTCGGGGCCTTTTATAGCGAACTATGCGGTATTGGATTTGCTTATAGTTGAAGACCGTAAGGTGACCTATACTTGTAAATTGTATGTATCATTTGGTGTCTTGTGGAGAGTTGTCCAATTGGCAATCATACAATATTTTCTTTTTATATAGGTGTACCAGATCAGTTCTATGATGAGTATAACAAAGACAAGACTAAAACTGGGGGGGGGGGGGGGGGATTGGCCAAGAAATAGATAATGATAATTTATACATTGTTATTGTACGCCAAAAAATACTGAAATAGGAAATAGGGCTTGTGCAGAAAGGATTTCGACACAATTCACAAAGTCATCAATGCCAAAGTTGGTACCTGTCCTATTGAAATCTGCTTTCATTATTCGTTGGTCATTAATTGCAATGTTCATAGGCTCAATAATTGGCCTTTCATCGTCCTTAAGATTAGCCGCATCAATGTTTCCCTCTTATCCATAATAAACTAAATCTCGTTCACTGAGTTGTGTACCAACAGGATTCTGTATTTGAACGGCGATCCAAATACTGACACGAGATGCTTTTGTTGTTCTCAGTCTATGGCTTGCCCATGCTTGAGTTCAAATATCAAGTCTTCTATTAATTTCGTCCCTGTAAATGTAGTGCTATCAGATGCAGTTCATTTAGTGGATAGGGAATTCCCTGGTCTCCTTAAGGATATAAAAAGTTGTAGAAATAGCACAAAACACCTCGTTTAACGTCCCTCTACAATCTCTCTATTCTCTGACTGTGCGTGCTTGGGTCTGTAATCATACTGCCGTCACCATGTTTTGTCAATATAAAATCCGGTACAAATACATTTTGTAGTACCTTATCTGACAAGAGGCAGATTTAGAGGGGGACCCGCCTCCCCTTTTTCTTAGAAACATTTGATTGATTATATAGGTAATCACTGAAGCATGACCGAAGCTGGCCCCCTCTTAGGCGGTCAGTGGGGCCCACTTTAATATGATCATTTCTGGATTCACCACTGCTGACAGAACCTATACAAAACTCTAATGTTTTAAGTCTCTCATAATTCTTAATAGAAAGGTACTTGTATTTATATTTGTGTATTGTCTGTTTTATAATGTGTATAAACTCTGTATGTACTGTATATTTATGTAGTACAAGTAGTGAGACTTTAATAAAATATTGAATCTACTCCAGAGAGGAAGCTACTCAGTACGGTGGCGGAAGTGTTGTCACAACAATGTAGAAACATAATAAGCCTACTGAACCAATCAACTCCGCCCAGTATAATGAATCTCCATCTTACTAATAATTTATGGTTAGTGTCTATGTGTCATAAGTGATTCGGTGCCGTATAAACGTTGTATTCACGTCTGTGCAGTCGAACGGTCTTTATCGTTTGGGTACCAGTATATTCTAAGAATGGCATTCTTTGTACTTTAATTCATTTTCCCTTCAGTATTTCACGCAACATGCGTTCGCCACAACGAGGAAAGTCCACGACAATGCCGAAAAGTATACTGTCAAGGTTGTTATCTTCAATGTCAGAAACAGTGACGGATCCAGAACTTTTCCTAAAGGGAAGTCATGCTTCAGTTATTACATATATGATCAACCAAATTTTTCCAACGAAAAGGGGGGCAGCCTATGAGAAAAATCTCTTTTCTATAGTTCAAAATGAGCCGTCCGTCAATATATTGTTCTCCTGAGAGTTGTAAGAGATTTCCAATGTCCGATATCTTTAAGTCACAATCCAACAACGATCATTCTAGTACATTTTTGTCGACATGGTATTTTAATGGCCATCCAAACTATTAGTTTTCACAGGTTTCATGTCTCCATACTTGATGCATTCCCTTCGCAGTGTCATCATATGCGCTAGGATGGTAACTCCTAGATATTCCAGTTCATGTTTTGAAAGCATGCTGACAAAATTTGATGTTATTTTTTCTTTATCAAACATTTCCCGCACAGAGAGCAAGCCAACATTCCGCAGAACTTGCAACGTTTCTGATTCTGCCATTTTTCTTTGAGTTTGATCTTAAATCTCTTAATTTCCCATGATTCTTTTAATTTCCCATGGTTCCCTTATAACAGCTCATCATAATAGAGAAAAACTATCATAAAGAAAAACCTCATCAACATAGAGAAAAAGCTCATCATAATAAAGAAAAAGCTCATAATAATAAAGAAAAAGCTCATCATAATAAAGAGAAAGCTCATCATAATAAAGAAAAAAGCTCATCATAATATGGGGACGGAGTCCCCAATAACAGTAGAAAATTCAATAAAAAAAAAAATTCGGGAAAATTTCCCGAATTTTTCATTGTACTAATGAACTCAAAATCGTTCAATTTTTTTTATGTCATGTTTTGAAATCCCGGACCTGCGCAAAAATTTACAATGTACTTCCTTTTTCCGGTCTCTTTTGTATGAAACTTTGAGTAAAATATATATTTATCAGTCTAGTATAAAATAGGAAGTCTAGGAAGGAACGCGCAATACCAATTTCATTTTTAATAATTCCTTGATATGAAAAAACGTTACCTGATGATAGCGTTTCTTTGTTTACATTGCATATGACGTCATAATTTAAATAACGTCACAACTAAAATCCCTAACAACAGAACCAAAATCGGAAACATAATACAAGAATTGAGAAGCCCGTGGTGTACTAGCAGAGGCGGATCCAGCCATTAAAAAAGAGGGGTTCCAACTATATGTCCCCATTCAAATGCATTGATCGGCCCAAAAAGGGGGGTCCAACTCCCGTAAGGATCTGCCAATTACTTGTCCAATAATGTAAGAATTTGGAGTTTCATATCATTTACATTCAACATTTTTTTTTATAGGATATTACTTTTCTTATTATCAACATTGACCCCCCCCCCCCCCAAAAAAAATGTATCCGATAAAAATCGTTGAATATAAATCATTTCAAACTCCAAAGATTTGTATTGTTGGACTAATAGTATACTAGTTGTTATTCACTTTGGTTCAAGTCTTTTACTTCACAACATGGTATTTGTTTTTCGTAACTATTTTTTTCATGAATAAGGCTGTTGATTTTCTCGTTGGAATTTTTTTGCATTTTCATATCGGGGTTTTTGTGGCCTACACATTATGTTTTTTTCCCTTTAATTGTTGAAAAGAGTTTGGTTGTTAATAGTTATTGCTTACATCGACTTCATTTAACCAGTGGCAGGTAGTTGACTCATTGGATGTCATACCACATCTCCTTATTGTTTTATATGAAATAAATAGGAAAGCCGTGCATTTGCATTATGCAGAGGCTATATTCGTACGGCACTTTGCTAGGTAAATCCGTGTAGCAATACAGTATGGATAATCTCCGTGCATTACACTGAGTACATTCTTGTAACATTTTATTAGGTAAATTTTTAAAGCATCGAACATGATAATTTTCATAAGGTCGCATTCTTATATAATTAATTTTACACCAGTTAATTTAAAGCGTTACTCTATATTCATCGCTATTTAAAGCATTCCCCTACACAAATTGTGTTTCATAACACTGCATGGGTATGTTACGGTCGTTATTGCACTGACTAGGTACGTCGATCTCAAAAGAATCACATAAGGTGTAAGGTTTTCATTTTGAATATACATGTATGAAATATCTGCGACTGGTAGTTATTCCAAATACTCCGATCTTTTCTATTTTTTTAAAAATGTATATATAAGCGAGTCCTTCTTTTTAACCTCATTGCGGTCTAAAAAATTCTGAAGATAAAATGAAATGAAGCGCTTTTCTGGATTAACCTAGATAAGGGACACTAAAGGCAGAACATTTTAAAGCCACGGATGTATAAGAACTAAAATAGTTGAAGAACCATAGTATGCATTATGCTTATTGTTTAAATCCGTGTTACCCCAAGGATGACTGGGGAAACGAAATATGGTCACTTGGTCTTCTCTCGACCGGCAGTAAAACATTTGCCGAAGAGGAGCGTCCGTTTGGCTGTGCAGGATTTATTAAGCTCGCAGTCATGTCCGGTCAGAATTGGAACGCTAAATCCGCTGCCTCGTGTAAAGAGAGTGCCACACTCTATGCCTGTTAAAAACCATTGCAACAACTATAATTTAAGGGTTGAATATGTGGACTGTTGCACGCGGCAAAATTTCTGTCCCTATATCCAATATACATGTACTCTCATTTTCTATTGGCACTCCAAATTTCCCAGACCATCATCCGGGATGGCCTCTGTTATGAACAAAACTTCTTATTGTATTTATTATCAACTTGTTCTCGTCCTGAACATGCATGACATATTTGCCACTGGACGTTAAGCAACCAACAATCAATCAATCAATCAATTTAAATCCTTAAATGTGGATTTTTAACAAATAATGCATGGAACAAACAAATATTTTCTTATGTTACTGAAACTTCATTCAGCAAACACTACATCATTCTTTGTCATTTAGTTAAAGAAAAGGGAAAGTGATCGAGATTGGAAATTTTGTAAAATAAAATATGTTTTGGCAGAGATGCGTCTTTAGCATGTGTGTAAACATGACTAATGAAATAGGTTTATGATGTAGACTATATTGTGTGCAAATCCTCAGATTAACAACATGCAGAAATGACGAACATGAAAATATGCAGAAAATAGGTCTACTTTTTTAAATACAAACATACAGAAGTAAGATTGAAAACGAGGTGTATACCCGATCTTAGTATTATAAAGCCGATCAATTCATTCTGACAACATTGTGTTAACCGGGACAAATTCAAACTCGATATTTGATTCATAAAAGAATTAAACAATCCATGCCAGCATTGAAAAAGGTTCGGAAATCACTCTAATATAGAAAAGATGAAATTAGAGTCTACGGCAAATTTCTTTCATTTGCGGTACATTAATTTACAAACTTGCAATTTCTTTTGCGACAGAAATATTCTTTAAAATTAGTTAGTTTATTTCCTTATCAAATTATAGCGTAAGATTATTTGTAATACATAGGAAGATGAGTAATACACACGAACGCCATTGCTACGGCATTGTAAGGTATAATAGAGTTTCGATGTAGAAGCTGGGCGACGTTACTGCAGACAATGACGTCGCCAGATAATTTCAATGTTCCGGCCAAAAACAGAGAGTAGCGTAAAAACTAATACGGTTGCTAAGGACTTTCTTTGCACCGATGGATTCGTCTTTCATTTTAAAATCGTATATCAATTTTAGAAAAAAATCCATTGTCCAACAAAAATGAAAATCTTGATAGTGTAAAAATATCTGCTAATTTTGATGATTTCCCCTATATATCCTTTGTAATTTTGGTGTATCGTGTAGTTAATTTCAACGGCTCGTATCTCAAAAACGAAAACGGTTACCCCCTTTTTTTATTTCATTTTCTGGTGTAATTTTACAAGCAGAATTTGTATGTGAAATTTAAAAAAAATCCATTGTGAAGTTTAATTACGTACACTTCGCCTTTATCATATATTTAGTACAAAATACAGCTATTTTGTATATCTATAAAGGTTCGTTTTTCCAGTCTGTATCACCTGCCCTGTATCGCATACCCCGTATCGCATAGCTAAACCCGTATCGCATGGTCCAAAACCCGTATCGCATACTTTTTTTTTTTTTTTACATAAAGTCAGTTTTTTGGGTTTTTTTTCGTTTAAGAAAAAAATTCCTCAAAATAGGTAAAATTTTTGAATGACGTCATTGTTTGGTATGTAACGTCACGAACGTCAAGTTTTCATATTGTATGCGACGTCAAGAACATCAAATTTTCATATTTTTTGGCACACTGATTGCAACTATAAAAAATACAAAACACTCAAATAAATACAATAATAAACAAAATATATTTTAAACAACAGCAAGCAAATTGTAAAGTAACCCAGTTGCTTCGTATAAATAATTGAGCATGCAGTTATTTTAAAGCTTTGAAACAAGACAAAAGCAGAACTGAAGGTAACCCAGTGCTATGGATCAGAAAACAGTTCATATAATATAATACTCTTCTGTTGAAATATATGATTAAGCGTATAATACATGGCAAAATCCGTATCACATGCCGTATCACCCTCGACCAATATCATCCCTCGGGCCTAAAGGCCCTTGGGCTGATATTGATGTCTCGGATGATACGACATATGATACGGATTTTGCCATGTATTATTCTCTATATATAAAGCATATCATTCATTCGAATTTTCGTGGATAAAACACTATTTTGAAGAACACAAACACCCCTGCTAAAGTGATTGTGCGTATAGTCTGTTTCGTCTGACACGCATATTTTTGACGTTTTGTCAATATGTTGTCCTTATTTTAGAACACTGGACACTTTTAATTTGCAAAACACTCATTTGCAAATCCGCCGCCACCTCAAACAAGAGCTACAATATCATGTATATAACCAAAATGTGCGGAATTACATGGGATTCAATAATTTCATTGGTTTTATACTGTTACTTTCATATTTATTTTGCAATTTGAATTATAAAAACATGGGATTTTCAATATCCCATGGGACAGGGCAAAATCCCATGGGATTTACCATTATCCCATGGGATTTTGGTTAAATCCCATGGGATTTTTTTTGGTCCCATGGGATTATTGTAGTCCCATGGGATATTTGTTGTCCCATGGGACAAAAAAAATCCCATGGGACTATAATTATCCCATGGGATTTTTAATATCCCATGGGACAAAATAAAATCCTATGGGATTAAAATTATAAATATATATATATATAAATATAAAGTTATGTGTATGTTACAATGAATGCTGTTTGGTAGTAAAATGTTTTAAATGTATACGAGTTTTTTTTATATTTTTTATAAAAACATATATATAATTTTTTTTAAATTTTGTCACAAACATGTTTTTTATTTGTTTATATGACAATAAAGATTATTCTTATTTTGGAATGTATAATAATAATATTTTACAGTCAATTTCTAAATAAATGAAAAAATATTGTTTTGAAATCTTTGTCTTGTTTATTCTATTATGAAAAATAGAACTGAAAAAATATTTCATATTCTGACTGAACAGTTCACTCTTTTCATGAGGTAAGATTTTCTTTGTTATAGGTTCATTGCAATACTTGTATAGGCAAACGATTTGAATTATAATATATAACTTTGTGGTGTACATAATAGTATGCTTATATTTGCAAATTTATAATATAAACACTTTTTGTTAAAGTTTTTGCTTTCTTTATTCACAACTTGCTATGTACAATTATTCAGTCCACTATATAAGAGTGAAGTCAATAAATAATTTCATTCACTAGAATATTCCTGCAATTCTTAGACAAAACATTTTTTCAATCTGTTCTTCAAAGATCTTCCTCTGTACATCTTTATTGAATCGAGAGATTCAAATGAGAAGACAAAGCAAGTTTATTTGGACAACAACATTCTAATATCTTGTTCATTCGTTCCATCTTTCAATTGATAATTACATTGTTGTATTTATATGATCAAGTTCTTGTGCATCAATGATCGTGATGATATGACTCCTTTTTGTTTATAGTCATCATGTTGAAATTTCCTCTTTCAAATAAATGTAGGAAAAAACATGTTCCATTTCAAATTAATAAAAAAGTCGCACTATGGAGAAAAATATCAGCTTTAAGTTTTCCGTTCAGTATTGATCTGTGAATGATGACCATGAAAATCCAGATTTCTGACCTACAAATACACAAACTCAAAAATTATCAGTGAAGAGATCAATAAAATGGCTATTTTATCATGTTTATGATTAATATGATAAACTTTCATTTAAATATTCAAGTACTAAATTACAGAAATCGCTTAAATTTTATAATAGTTTAGTTAAAGTACAGCTTATTTAAAATTATAATAAAAAATATAGGCCACCGTTGAGTTAAATAAGATATTACATTTTTAATGCCAAAAAATGGCATTTTTGCACCAAAGGGAGATAATTTGGAGCTTTTTCAATGATATATGCATTTTAAAAGTCATCTGGGGCCAAACCGAATTGATTGTTTTGAATGATTTGGTGTACCATATGATAAAGATATAAATAAATTGAGTTATGAAAAAAAAATATTAAAACATTTTTCTGAAATTGTTATACCCTAGAGCCTCCTTAAATGTCATTTGATCTCTATTGGAGAAATGTCTCATTGGAAATCAGACTGCTAAGTGTTTCTTATTTTTATATCAACCCAGCCATATTATACCTGTCTAATATCAGGAGCTTGTACATAGTTCAGTGGTTGATGTTGGTTCATACCCGTCATTTTTATTTTTCATAATTTTTTGTTTTTA
The DNA here is from genome assembly GCF_963676685.1 of Mytilus edulis. NCBI lineage: Eukaryota > Metazoa > Mollusca > Bivalvia > Mytilida > Mytilidae > Mytilus > Mytilus edulis. The sequence continues at coordinate 62,225,569 of NC_092354.1, read as the reverse complement.
TAAATTAGTCTGGTATATTTGACGTTTGAATTGATGCTCTGTTTCAAATTTGGTTAGTGTTGACTTTTATAGATTACTATAACATGTATAGGGTATGGGTTTTCTCATTACTTACAGGTCATCAATGGCCTCTAATAAGTAATGACAATGCTTACATCCACTAAATTGAACTCTGATGGATAGTTTTCTCTTTAATCATACCACATCTTATTTTAATAAATATTTAATTATTATTCAAGGACAAAATTTTTTATAACAGTGGACTTACCATTTAAGCTTTGTTGACCTCTGTAAATCTTATTTTGTTGATAATTTCTTCTGTTTATAGTTTCCCCTTTATCTTTCATGTTCTTGCCCTACACATAAAAGGGTAAACATCATTTAATGACAACAATAACTACTACATGTATTACATAATTAGTAGGCAACTGAAAATTTTGTCTTATTTGTATATAACATCAACTTACTCATCATTCTTGCTGTTCAATATCATGAATATTATCATTATTCTATGAATATGAGGTCACAGTAAAATTAACCTTGGCAGGCAGACATCTTTTTTTATTTGATACCTTGTAGTCATTCCATACAACAAGTAGACCTATGCTTAAAAAATCTAAGGCCAAAATTAAAAATATGTTTGTTTCCCCTCCCCCACACGGGTCAAAAATAAGCGCCCGGGTCAAAAAATTATTTTCCACAAAAAAATCGAAATTATTTTTTTCCTGAAAATAATTTGTTTCCATTTTTGGAAAGTGCCTGAAAGCAGAAGGATTGATAATCTAAATAAATACACTCAAATTGAGCACAAACAACTGATAAGTGGCCTGGACTGGACAAGTCAAACCATTCATGTGACCATGCTATGACAATCACATCCAGTTAAAAAAAACTAGAGGCTCTCAACAAATGCTCAAGAGCCTGTGTCGCTCACCTGTTAATGTGTTTACTGATGTCGGCCATCTTCGTTGGTAGGCGGGGTCATTAGACACTTTTTTTTTAAATAGATACCCTAGTATTATGATTGTGGCCAAGTTTGGTTAAATTTGGCCAAGTAGTTTTAGAAATGATTTTTATACAAGTTACAAAAATGACGAAAAGTTGTTCAATATTGACTATAAAGGGCAATAACTCCTTAAGGGGTCCTCTAACAATTTTGATCATGCTGACTTATTTGTAGATCTTACTTTGCTGAACATTATTGCTGTCTACAGTTTATCTCTATCTATAATAGTATTCAAGATAATAACCAAAAACTGCAAAATTACCTTAAAATCACCAATTTTAGGGCAGCAACCCAACAACAGGTTGTCCAATTCAACTGAAAATTTGTGAGGGGATATATCTTATTCTGATGGACATTTAAATCTTGAAAGATTTGCCCTAAATGTCTTAGTTTCAAAGATATAAAGCAAAACCTGCATTTTACCACTATGTTCTAATTTTAGCCATGTCGGCCATTTTGTTTGGTAGGCTGGGTCAGCGGACACATTTTTTAAACTACAAACCACAATGATAATTGTGGCCAAGTTTGGTTAAATTTGGCAAAGTAGTTTCAGAGAAGAAGATTTTTAAAAAAGTTACAAAAAATGATGAAAAGTTGTTAAAAATTGACTATAAAGGGCAATAACTCCTTAAGGGGTCGACTGACAATTTTGGTCATGTTGACTTATTTGTAGGTCTTACTTTGCTGAACATTATTGCTTTTACAGTTTATCTCTATCTATAATAGTATTCAAGATAATAACCAAACACTGCAAAATTTCCTTAAAATAACCATTTCACAGGCAGCAACCCATCAACAGGTTGTCCGATTCGTCTGAAAATTTCAGGGCAGATAGATCTTGACCTGATCAACAATTTTACCCCATGTCAGATTTGCTCTAAATGCTTTGGTTTTTGAGTTATAAGCCAAAAACTGCATTTTACCCCTATGTTCTATTTTTAGCCATGGCGGCCATCTTGGTTGGTTTGACACATTTTTTAAACTAGATACCCCAAGGATGATTGTGGCCAAGTTTGGTAGAATTTGGCCAAGTAGTTTCAGAGGAGAAGATTTTTGTAAAAGTTTACGGACGACAGACGCAGGACGACAGACGACGAACGCCAAGTGATGAGAAAAGCTCACTTGACCTTTCAGGTCAGGTGAGCTAAAAAAAACCTGCCTTCCTGGTCTGTTTACAAAGGGTAGACCCGGGGGAGGGGAAACAGACATTCTTTTAAAATTGGCCTGATAAAATGACAAAACCAAGAAAACTTATCATTGACCAAAGAACAATAAAATGCGGTCATGGTTTATATATGAATCTGCCATTCAGACATGCACACCTTACAATTGTTTCATATCTACCAAATATAATCTACCTGTAACTTTAAACATATGATAAACTGACAAAACAATGCAGTGTTTCATTGACCAATGAACCATGCATGAAAATGAGGTCAAGTTCATATAAAATATGACAGACAGCTAAGTGCATCTTACAATTATTTCATTCACTAAATAAAGGGGCCTTATTGCTTACAGTATCCGTAAAATAGACCAAACCACAAAAACTAAATATTTTCAAAGTTCCTTATACCCTGCCAATTTGTTATGGTTGTGCCTGTTCCAAGTCAGGATCCGATAATTCAGTGATTGTCGTTTGTTTATGTGTAACATATCTGTTTTTCAATTTTTTTGTACATAAATTAAAGCACAATACATTTGTACATGAAACACAAAGCTCATCACTGAGATAGTAGTCTCAGATAGAGGGAGGCGGGGTCAACCAAACTCCCCTATTCAATCTGAATGCAGGACAGAAAGTCACAGTCAAAAAGTCACACACTGTCACAGGACAAAAAGTCACAATTTAGTTTTGAGATTATTTTTCTTTGAACAAGAAAACACTCTTTTTGTATTTTTCTTGAAGTTTTATACATGAACATGATGTAGCAACTTTTAAATTAAAATTTATTAAAAACAAATAAATCAGTGCATTAGGTTTGCGCACATTACCATTACATTTGCACACAAAAATCATTACGTTTGTGTGCAGCTTTTGATTACATTTGCACGCATTTTTTAACATGTAAATATAAAAAAAAAGATATAGTATGATTGCCTTTTACAGCTGACTATGCGGTATGGGCTTTACCTCGGGCTTTGCTCATTGTTGAAGGCTGTTTGGTGACCTATGGTTGTTAATGTCTGTGTCATTTTGGTCTCTTGTGGACAGTTGCCTCATTGGCAATCATACCACATCTTCTTTTTTATATTATGAACAATTTCCTAAAATTAAAAATGAATATATGTAATAAAAAGAAGATATTTCAAAATCTTTTTTCATTTATATTCAATCAATTGTCAACAAATTGTTTGTGACTTTTTGTCCTATCAACTTTGTTACTTTATGCCTGAGTTTGACATGTGTTTGACTTTTTGTCCTGTGACTTTTTGTCGGAATGTCCTGTGACTTTCTGTTCGTTTACCTTCCATCTAAATCAGTGAACTGAATAATTGTTTTTTGCAGAAGTCCGGGGAGTGTTAAAAAATCACATGACTGTGCAAGTTGAGAGTCAACACTTACACAGGGACTACACAATACTTTTTCAGAATGTCAGCAAGAAAGAATCACTGGTGACAGGGGAGTGTAACCGATGAATTGATCCTGAATCAGATAAGATTTTCCCAGTACGTCTAAACACCGCTCAGGAGGACCTCCTGGTGCACACATGCAGGACATACAAAGTGCACTCATGGCAGACCCTATATAGTCGCCGTCGTATCTGCACACATGATGGATGCATATATTCGTTATAGATCGTCATACACTTCTCATTTTAGAGTTAAATTTGCAAGCAACCTCTTAAGATTTTAAAATAATAATGCTACTAAAAATATATTATTTCCCCCAATTTTCGCAATTTTTTCGCCATATAAAATATTTAGGCGACTGTGCTTTTAGTGAATATAAACGATTACGAGGCCTCACGAATAAATATAAATATGAAATATACTGGAACATCGATTAGCATAGATCGAGCAGCAGAGTAAACTTCCACATAAATTTCGAAGTTATTTACGCCGGATAATATAGACTGTGCTCCTGAATAAAGTTGTCAAATACATTAATTTGTGTTTTTTACTTCTACAAGAAATTTGATTCAAATGCTAATTACGCACCATTTGCTGAGCAGAGAATCATTCTAAGCCAGGAACCGTCTATACTAACTGATAACAGTAAGAATAGAACTTGAGTCTCTGTAAAAAGGCAGTCAATCCTAACAGAATACATGTACATCAAGTTCCAGCACCTCACCAAGCACCCTTGCCTTGCATACTGAGATGGCAAACTGGTGTGTGTCAGTATTTTAATATAAAACTGCGTAGGTTCATATCGTTTGATTCAACGTTTGTTTGATTATTTTTTAAGGATCGTTGTAAAATTATATCTAAATCTTTGTTAAAATACGATTTTAAATTGTTCAATTCTTTCTATTTCATAATTTTGTCAAAGTCTACTTTTTAAAGTTTTAAATTTTACAGAAAAAATGAATATTCCATTTTGATTTGAAGAAAATCTTTTTGAACTGTCATGACATGGTGTTGCAAAGCTGATTACAGGTAACTATAACATACAGTAATTTTCCATTTCGACAGTGCGTGTATTCTCGGGTGTGTATAACGTATAGTTTTCTAGAGAACATCCTGTCTACGTGTAATACAGATTGATGACATTATACAACATTTCTTTGGTTAAATGTGATAAGGTATCTGTGTCCATTCCCTATTTCAACACCACTAATTTTTCGAAGAAAAAAAATCAAAAATTTTTTATATGAAATTAAGAAGAAAAGTAGCAAATATAAACTTCAGTAATTGCGCATTGAGTAAACATAATTCCAATATTGCATGAACAAATCCGTGAGAAAACGTATATATACATGTATGAATAAAGATGTGTTTTAAAAGACCTATTGGCATTATTTCACACTAGGACCTAAGATAACTAGAACTAAGCAATGGTTGATCCAGAAATTTTCATAAGTGGGGACTCATTGACTGCCTTAGAGTGTTCACGTCCAGTCATGCTTCCGTGATTCCCTATATAATCTACCATTTGTTTCCAAAGATTTAGGAGGGGGGCTGGTACACACATATATATATAAATATACCTCTGCGGCGGAGCCAGCCATTTGAAAAGGAGGGGGGTCTCAACCCAGGACAAAAGGGGGAGGGGGTGGTTCCAACCATATGTCCCCATTCAAATGCATTGATCGTTCAAAAAAAGGGGAGGTTCCAACCCCCGAAACCCTCCCCCTGGATCCGCCACTGATACCTAGTATGCATATAATTAAGAACAGCTTTGAATATATGCATATAAAATAATGGTACGTTTAAAAACCGTTCAGGATCTCCTGGTTGCACACAGGACATTAAGTAACTTAGGGCATATATATATATAATAGTAAGAGTTCAGGGTATACATTCGATAACTAACATATTTTATAATTTTGTTATTTTTGTTTTGATAAAATCAGAGACATATAATACATGTATTGAGACATATATATATGTGTGTCTCTGAAAAAATCAAACCATCTTTAAAGAAGTTATTTCAGTTTGAATCGACTGTCTTTTGCATTAGAATTCCAAAACGTTAATGTTATTTACAAATGCCAAAACCTGCAAGAAAGAAACATTTATATTCGGTGATTTTTACACTAAACGTTTTCGTAATTTGTTTTAAAAAATATTAAAAAGTACATGTACATCGTTTTTTCAAGATTTGTATAGTAACTGGTTTAATTAAGTCCCCTTGATGAAATTTAAATTGCGAGACGCTAATTAATAAACTATGATCTATCTATCGGCATGCGTCGTTATTTGGGATACGTCACGGATGACCGATGATCATATTCAATACGATATACCAATCATCATTTGAATTTGGTCAATTGATCTTTAATAATTAGGACTAATTGGTGATGGCAGAGAATAAGTCGCTGGTGATGGTTAAAAACACATAGAAGTAAACTTTGCAAAAAAAAAAGGTTTCCTCGGAAAAAATTATGAAAATGCTAAATATTTTTTTTTTCCGAAATAATAATTAAAGACGTTTAGAAATAACAAATTTTCACAGTTGGGAAATTTTCAATTCAAGTTATTTCATTTTGAAAACGTTGAGAAATATAGATCTTATTATATGTTAAATGTGGGCCGCTTGGAGATCAACTTGTGAAACCCTGCATAATTAGGGTTTGTCTACTTTCGTCTTTTTCAATTGCCAAACATTCTATAATCAAGGATTTGTACAAGGCCTTGTTATAATGAATATTATCGCCAATATCACCATAATTAAATAAAGAACAGATACAATATTCGCCTAAAGAGTTTGTCATCTAACAATTCAAAATGAAATGTTGAGTCGAAACTGAGGTACCAAATCTATAAAAAGAATCACTATTTTAGTCGAAATTAAACTGTATATTCTTTTTTTCAAAACTCCTGAAATAATTTAACATTATCTATAGAGAGCTTACATATGCAAATCTGTTTAGAAGTATGTGAGCGTAAATAAAATTTGTTTATTACCCCCCCCCCTTTTTCCTTCTATAAAATTTAATTGTAAACGGTTTTCGTTCTTAATTTGTGTTTGCTCATTAACTGGGGTTCATGCTGTCAAAAAACAAAAATGTCTCCTTGTGTAAAAGTTATTGATAAAAAAAAATTGAAGCTTCCAGAAGAATAACGGTACGTCTAAACACCGCTTGAAGGACCTCCTGATTGCACTCATGACATACGAAGTGCACTCAGGACCCTTTATAGTCATCGCACACAGGATGGATGCATATATTCTTTATACGCTTCTTATTTTAGAGTTAAATTTGGTAGAATTTGAAATCGAACTTAAATAGATATGTTACATTTGTAATTCTTAGAAAATAATAAGGGCACGTGTCACTGATTACACAACTACTGAGCCATGAATTATCCAATCAACAAAATTAATTGGATTATCTTTATTGTTGTTTTATACATTGTGTTGTTAGTACAGTGTGACCATGCGGGAAGTAATATTGTGACGTCTAGAATGAATATCACGATGTTTTAAGATTTTCGTCTTTTATTAAGATTTCGTTCCATAAATTTTTAAGTTTTATTCTTAATTTTATTATCATGTCCTGGACCAGTAATTAATTCTTTGCACGAGTTTGAAAAGGGAAATAAATGTTCATACTTTAAAAGAATTTATATTAATTAAAGTTTTGTATATGGAATCCGTTCTAAACGGTAAAAGCCGTACTTTTCAAACAATCAAACTCATATACATGTAGTTAGATGTTATTTCTCATTTTTATCGAACTTGTCCAGGAATTTTATTTTTGAGTTATACGAATATTTTAAGAAATCCGTTTTTATTAAGTTTTTTTTTCTCTAATTAAAGTCGTTTTGTCCAGTTTCACAAGCCTGAAACGAATTTCAATGCGAAAATAAATTCTGAAAATGAACTTGTCTCCGTTTTCGTCTCCGTTTTTTTTTAAAATTATGATATTTTGGGTATAATTATTTCTAAAAAAATATGTAAGTTAGATTGTAGTAGCGAGAAATTATAAAAAAGAAGATGTGGTATGATTGCTAATGAGACAACTATCCACAAAAGACCAAAATGACACAAACATTAACAAAGAAATACTATTTCGAAGACAGTTTATTGACACGAAATCCGTTCAAACCACGACTAAGTCTTCGTGCACAGATTTCCGTTAAGGTTAAACTGAATATTGTACATAATTGTCTTCTCTTGTATAATGGTTTGTTGAGAATAAAGATATACAAATGTAATAAAATTTGATATTCAGTCAACATTGTGTTTGTTTAAAAACTTGATTTAGATAGAGAGAGAGAAAAGAATCACACTGAAAAACAAAAATCGAACTTGTTACAGAAAAAAAAACTATAAAATAATTTTCTTTATTCGTGAACTGCAAAACACAACAAATTAATTTACCCGTCATCATGAAAAATAAACTGAAAAAGCACATCGAATGAGATATATATTTTATTTTTTCTATATGCAAATTCATGTTAAAGGTAAAACTGAACTAAACAATACAATTCCTAAAAAACAATAAAGATAATCCAATCAATTTTGTTGATTGGATAATTCATGGCTCAGTAGTTGTGTAATCAGTGACACGTGCCCTCATTATTTTATAAGAATTAACATATCTATCTAAGTTCGATTCAGGCGCGGATCCAGAGAGGGGAGGGGGTTCCGGGGGGAGGGGTTGGAACCCCCCTTTTTTGGCCGATCAATGCATTTGAATGGGGACATGTAGTTGAACCCCCCCCTTTTTTTGCCCTGGGTTAGGCCCCCCCCTTTTTAAAATGGCTGGATCCGCCCCTGCGATTTCAACTTCTACCAAAATTTAACTCTAAAATAAGAAGCGTATAACGAATATAAACATCCATCATGTGTGCAGATATGATTACGGTAATGGGTCCTGAGTGCACTTTGTATGTCGTGAGTGCACTCAGGAGGTCCTGAGCGGTTGTTTATACGTACCCGAACAATAAATCATTTCCTGAACCTAAAATACATTTATCTGTAATTAAAGAAAATTCGCCTAAAACATTCTCTCATATAAAAATTCGCCTAAAACATTCTCTCATATATTTAAACAATTAATTGTAAAATAATTAATTCAACGTCGGACTTTCTGTCTGTTTACTTATACTTTTCTTGTTCAGTTTAGTGTATACCCATAATAGATGAACGGAAATAAGTACTTTTTTAGGAAAATTTACAACTAGATGAACGGAATTAAGTACTTTTTAGGAAAATTTACAACTCAAATTTTCAAAAACAAAATTCTACACTTTTTACCTGGATGTTTTTCTCTGTCTCGAAGCCGCAACCTTTGACCCCGTATCAAACGTAGCGACCAACACCTCACATGACGTATTCTCGATGTTGAGGTATTGACAATATACAATCACATTTATCAATATACAGCAAGTAAGTAATTTGGTGTTGAATGCCAGTAGATCAGAATTTGTTAATTGAACTGTACCTGTTTAAGGGGCACTAGCTGCCAAATTCATGTTCTTCATTGATTTTAATAAAATTCACATTAAACGTGTATATAGTGTTGAATTGTTTATTAAAATGTTGCGCACAATCTTGGCTGATATGCATAAAACCATTATATTTCATGACACTGCATGAAAAAGAAATTGACTTATCGTATAATACCAGAACCAGAGACATATATTGTATCTAATATCTCTGCCAGAACTAAAAAATAAACTACAGTAAGTCCACATACACATAAGAGGGTATGGATGTGAATTAACAGAATAGAGAACAAAGGACAAAGAAAAAAAAGGAATAAAGAATAGTGAAAGAAAGAGAATAATGGAAAAAAGTGTAAGTTATTAAAAATATAACTAAAAAAAGAAGACAGAAAAAAAGACACCCCTCTGAGACGAGCCTTACATGCACTGTTATTACCCAAGGTTAATTTTACGGCGGCTCATTTTATTTTGGCTTAGAAATAAACATAATTGACAAGTTTCCTTCCCCTGCATTCTCGATCCCACATGTAAATAGCACGGTGATTTTCAAAAAGACATTGATACATCTTTACAACACACACTTGCCGTCAGTATTTGAATATATTGATTAAGAAGGTATAGAAGATTAATGCACGCACACTATTATCCACCACTGGCCTAAATAATTAGGCTTTCGAGACGCGACGGCCATACTTCCATGACGGCCCTACGATGTGTCGGCCATACCGTCATATCGTCCCCCTTACAGAACTGAAATGTTTGCAGCAGGTCTGCAACATACTTGCTGCAGGTCTGCTGCAAACAAAAAGCTTGCAGGAACCCTTTGAATAATGTTTGCAGAAGTTTGCAGCTAGCTGCGAACCTCCTGCAAACATTGCAGCTTTTTGCTGCAAGCTTGCGGCAAGTTTGCAGAAACTTTTATGCTTGCAGTAAGATTGCAGGAAACTCTAAAATTTAAGGGATGTTCGCAGCTAGATTGCAGGAATCTTTGACAATTCTATATGTTTGCAAGAGCATTGCAAGAATTACATAAAACGAATGAGCATGCCCATTGGTAACTTCCTGGAAGATACAGATTTGAAATTTGAAAATGTTGAAGGTGTTTGAGTCATGTTATCATACAATGTATAAGTATTCAGGGAGTATTTTAGGTTGGGAATTAAAAGAAAAGTTTTCATAGACATTTGTTGTAAGTATTGATTCTTCGTAGACGTGTAAATATATGAAATTTGTCCCCTGCAATAAAATACCTGCATGAAGTTTTGAAAAAAAAATTCAAACATGTAACAACTATACAGTACACTCGAGAATGTTTGGAGATTATAACTTATTTTAAAATATTGTGTTGTTATATTATGTGAAAATATTAATTAAAAAGCAGTATATATGCACAAAATAAAAATTAAAAAGCAGTATATACATGATATATGCACAAAATAAATTTCAAATAAACCTTTTTTCTTATTTTAGATATGCATGCAATTCATTTTAGCACGTACTTGAACAACAAGAAATCTTTAAATTATTTTTTAAAGGAATAAACCTTTGCTATGATAATTATGCAAATGATAAATTATTCTAATCATTGTATGTACGTATGTAACCAAACTTTTCATAATTTACTGTGTAATAAAGATAATGTGATGTGTATACACAACATGACTTAATTAATTGGTTAATATTGTAAAATCATTTATGTAGTTCCTGCAAGTTTGCAGCAAACACGCAGGAGAAAAAATAATTTGAATATAAATGTTTGCAGCAGGTCTGCAGCAAACACGCAGCAGGTCTGCTGCAAACACGCAGAAGAAAGATTAATTTGCATAAAAATGTTTGCAGCAGGTCTGCAGCAAACACGCAGCAGGTCTGCTGCAAACACGCAGGAGAAAGATTAATTTGCATAAAAATGTTTGCAGCAGGTCTGCTGCAAACACTCATTTGCATATAAATGTTTGCAGCAGGTCTGCAGCAAACACTCATTTGCATGGTAAATTGTTTGCAGCAGACCTGCAGCGTATTTGCAGCAAACACGCTGCAAACACAGACTCTGTGTTCGCTGCAAGTCTGCAGCAAGTTCGCAGCAGACCTGCAGCAACTATTTGCAGGAGGCTGATTTTTTCGGTAAGGGCCATGGGACATATCGGCCACACATTGTAAGACGTATCGTCCACACTTTTTTTTTTTTTTTATTGAGTTTATTACATAAAATATAATACGAAAAATAAGTATTTGTTCATAATAATAACATAAATATGATTGTGTAGTAGTTTTTTTCTGCACATACGATCTTATTTATTCTTGTAAGAGTTATCTTTGCTTGATCATCATCGCTCGTGTTTACAACTTGTTACGGCCATATTATGTAAGTATATTGATTATTTCTTCATTATCAGTTGTAAACATTTTCTAAAGAATCATTTTTATTTTAATGAGATATAAACTTTAAGGCATCATATTTTATATGAAGTTTAAACTGTAGTAATGTTGACTGTCAATGTCGATATATAAATACAAGCATCCACAATTAACAAATACTGGACATATGAACTACAAGAAAAGGCAAAGTCAAAATCATCATTGAGTTCACTCAACACAACCATTTTAGAGATAGGTACTGTCCACCCAGTCTGGGAATCTGCATCACAGAGCTTGTTAGATGTACGGAAAAGCATGATCAAAGCTCGTATGCTCACTGGTACATACTTGGTACAGGCCGACAAATACAAATTTAGTCAATACAAGATAAATGCAACATGCCTGCTGTGTCAGAGGGAGGACGAAGATTTAACGCATGTCTTAACATTCTGCCCAGCTTTAAGGGAAACTCGTATGAAGTATTTCCTTCCTCTCAAAATCTTGGTCACAAATATCATAGGTTGCAAAGGATGGGAACAACTTTTTAACATTAATCAAAACATTGTAGCACTTTTGCTAGATTTCTCAGTTTTCCACAGTATGCAAAACCTCAGTAAAACCCAGAAGATGAATGTCGAGTCACTGACTAGAGACTTCTGTTACAAAATACATATCTGCCGCTTACAGCTTCTTAAGAACTTAGAAAACAAGTGAAATTCAAATGGAAGTATGTGAATGCTAGGAATGATTAGTATAGACAATGTACTTTAGTAACTTTTGTACCTAAGCAATTTTTACTTTTTTACTTATGATGGACAAGTTGGGTTTTAGATTTTATGCCTCCAAACATGTACATTTTATTTTTCTAATCCTGTGAATATTTTTCCATCCCAAATTTATTTGTATTTTTATCTCTTAACCATGTTAACCTCTCCACCATATGTACAGAGCACGTCTACTGGCCCTTTTTTACATTATTAATTTTGTCGATTATTTTTACCTTTTTTTGTTTTTTTTTACTTTTTAACCCTATTGTAATTAACTTTTAAAAATATAAAATAAATCTTTGATTAACCCACTAATGTAAATACTCCTGATTACCCATTGCGGGGTGTTCCTTAGATAGGAAGCTAATACACAAGAAAGAAGCACATGTTACAGATCTTTTTATTATATCTATAAAACATATTGTTTAATATTTTGTTTTTCTTTCTTATAGTTTAGAGTCATTCTATTTGCTGACATCTTTCCAAGACAGAGACTGCTGCAGAATTTTCCAATAACAAAACAAATTACCCGTAAAATCTGACAGGAATGTGCACCCGATTGGCTAATTACATGATAAAAGATGGCCAGTTTCATTTTTATCCTCGAGTTTTTATCATACTGAAGTTTTTTTTTGCGTTGTTCATTGTATTGAATTGTGTTGAATACTATTTGTTGACCCAATATTTAAACACTTATATTCACACTCACACATATAACCTATATCATAAAGCACTAAAATACATAAACATGCAGTTATAAAAGGCACAACATAAACAGTTATAAAAGTCACAACATAAACAGTTATAAAAGTCACAACTGAAACAAAAGCACTAAACATACCAAAATGCACTATATTACGATCTTGAACTCATTGAAGTTACTATTTTTACAAAGCACTAGTATACACATAATAAGCACAAGCAATATGTTCATCAAGTCATGAGAGCCGATGGACAGACCACTGTTGAACAGTCCAGACTGTGTTGTTGAACCAGGTACGTTGAAGGTATGTCATCAGCTGCTTGATCTGTGGTGAGGCTGTTGCAGTGGTTTGAAGCATCTCAGTAAAAGCTGGTCTGATGTGGTCAGATGGCAGGTATGGCAGAGCAAGTAACTTCCTGATGAAGAGGTGGACACTCTTCTTGGAGTCATAGGCGGTCTTCAACCCCAACTTGGCAACCTTCCGCATGTCTGCTTGGCACCAGTGAAATGAACACCCCTTTATCTCGGCTGTAGGAAAGACGGTCTTGATGGCTGACCAGGCTGCTGTAAATTTAAATGACACATATTAGTTTATACATTATAAAATTATGTGATGAAGAGCTTTTATAATAAATGAAATTTTACACTTATTCCACATTTTTGTTTTGAATGATTGAAAAGGAATTGTGAAAGGAAATACAAATGTAATATCAGCCACATAGTTGTCTCATTGGCACTCATACCACATCTTCCTTTGTATATCTATATTTAAATTCATTGGCGTTTATATCACATTTTGTTGTATTGTAGTATACTATGTTTTATATAGAACATACCTGACTCAAAGTCCAGACAGAAGGCTTGCACACGTAGGTCTGGTACTATCTGCTTCAGTCTTTCGAAAACCTAAAAATTAAAAACAGTAAATTTAAGTTCGTGTTACATAAATACATGATATATAAATGAATTGGTATTTAAATGATAAAAGTAATATTTATAATTTATAAATCTTGTAACATTATTTCACGTGAACAGTTTACTGCATTGCATTAATGCAAATATATAAATTCACATTAATATTTGAAACATTGTTTGATAATTGGCAATCACATAAACTAATTAAAGGATTAACAACTCCGTAATTTGTTTATTTTGCATTAAACAGAGACACGCGCCCAATGATTGGATTAATATGTTTTATGATCGGTCTTTTAAAGGTAATCATACATTATCATCAATAACGGTTTGAGAACTTTGGCATAACAGCACTTTATATTCGGACTAATAGTCAACAACAAAAAATGAAACATTTATGTTGAATACAATTTGTTTTCTAATAAAAAATAATAAAGAACCGATAAGAAATTAAACAATTCTGTCGAACACACAACATTTAAAGAAATAATACAATAACGTATATGTACCTCAACCTCCATATCTTGTGGTATGTGGACACATTCTACACAGTGGAAAATGATGTCGACTTCTTCATTGACCATCAGGCGGTAATCAGTAATTGATATACCTGAAATAACAATAAACTAAAATATAACATATATTTCTTTATAATCAAGTAATTTTAATACACTGATAAAAAGATTAAAGGCCTTAGTGAGGTGACCTATAGTTGTTAATTTTTGTATCATTTGGACTCTGATGGATAGTTTTCTCATTGGGAATCATACCGCAGTCATACCACACCTTCTTTTTATATCTATCAATTGATACCTATTGTCCATTTATTGGACAATGGTGTAATGCAAATAACACTTAATAAAGATTTAATTCTTATCATGTAAAGGTCGTAACCCAAATTAAAGTAAATCAAAGTGTATCAAATATGACAGAAAGTACGAAATATGTTTCAAAGGCAAAACCTAAATTAATAATAAATTTGTAAATACCTGTATTGCAAAGCCTGTGTTGCCATTTATCACAATCTTCACATTGGAGAGCATGTTGTCTTGGTCGGACTTGCTGGTCACATAGCACACAGGGGTACGACATGATGAACAGCAATTTCCAAAATGAGTGCCACCGGTTACGGTTACGGTTATATGTTTTTGGTGGACGGCTTACCAACTGGTAATTGCGCCCTGGTAACTAAATCTGGAATTAGTCCATAATAGTAATATTTTACTTTAGAAAAAAATCCATTAAAATAAAAATTTAAGAAAATAAATATATATTGAAGGCGACTTTTTTGTTTATAGGTGGTGCGCCTTATTAACCTATACTTGTTTAAACTTATTTTATTAAATTTAAATAAAAATAAAACTAATAAAATAAATTAATGTTTTTAACTTCTATAAGGGATTGCCACCGACATTTCTGGTTACTTTTATAAAGCAAGGTCGGTACATCAAAAAGACTGCTCAAACAGCTTGTATTTTTACAAGAATTTCACTACCAAATGTATGTTTTCACTCCGCTTGAACTCAGCTTGGGAGTTGTGTTTTTATAGTGATCTTGACTTGTATTTCCTTTACAATTTCTTGACAAAAGCATAATTAATACTTGTGTTCATCAAAGAAGTAATAATAAGCAATCAACAATCTTCTTAAATTTCCAACTTAATCATTACTTGATTACAGCTGATTACCTTGTTTTATATTTCAAAACTGAACTCATTGTTTTAATTATGACAGAAATTAGTTCCCATTCGGATATAGTCATTAATATTTATTCATTTTGTTCTATTTGCTACACAAGATATCAAACAATCATCTAGAAAACAATAAGATATTTTAATATTTTATTAGATTAAACACATTCATTTACGATAAATATATAATGAGTAAACAAATGATATAACAAAAATTAAGATGAAAAATAATGTAAAAACAGTATAGTTTATTTAAAAGTCATAATAAACCATGTATAAGTATCAAAATAATTCATCTATAACCTCTAAAAAAAAAAGAAAAAAGAACCATGGACGATACGTCTTTTCAAAGTATGGCCGTTTTTGTACTAGGGCCGTTTCATCTTTTCGGGGTATGGCCGTTTCATCCTATGGCCGTCATGGTAGTATGGCCGTTACGTCTTGCATCGAATAATTAGTCCGCAAACAACGAGGGTAATAAAAACCCAGCACTTTGAACACAGCCACCGGCATGGTGTGAATCTGAAAGCTTCCCACTATCCATTTCTACCCATAGAAAACTTTTGCCTTTCATTTATCAAAAATGAAATATGTTGATATTAATGGTATATGAGAATTATTGGGGAATTCAAACCATTCCTATTGTAAGTGATAAAACTAAATTTATATCAGGGTGATTGAAATGAGGAAAAAAAAGGGGGGATCAAGAGTTCAGGGCCCCCTGTTTGGGAAAAGAATTGGTTGATTATATATGGAATCACTGAGTCATGGCAGGAGCAGGCCCCTCTTAGGCAGTCGGTGGGCCCCACTTATGAAAAATTCTGGATCCACCACTGTGGTCAGGGTGGTCTTCAGTTGTATTATCTTTTTTAAAAAAAAATTACACCTGTATAGTGTATATTCTTTAGTGTAAATCAAGGGAAAATACTGTGAACTATCTGTGCATTGGGGCTTATTAAAAGGTATTTCGGGGGGGAAGAAAGAAGGGAGGGTGAGTCCATGGGAGGTAATCCCCACCCCTTTCAATTTGAGAATATGCTATTATCTTGTAAACGGTCCAGATCCCCATCCCTAAACCATATATATTCTTGAATGGGACGATAAAACAAATCAAATGAAATTAAAAGGAGGTCTTTGGGGGTTTCACCACTCTGTTCAATTTGAGAATGTGCTATTATCTTGTGAACGATCCAGATCCCCACCCCTAAACCATATATATTCTTGTCGGGGACAATAAAATTAATAATGAAATAAAATAAAAGTGAAGTCCCACCCCCTCTAGTTTGAAAACTTGTAAACGGTCAAGATCCCCACCCCTAAACCATATTTATATATTTTTGTAAAGAACAATAAAACAAATAAAAGGAAATATAGGGAGAGTCCATGGGGTTCACCCCCACCCCCACATGTTTGAGAAACTTTTAAATGGTTGAGATCCCCTGTCATCCAGTGGTTAGGTGAAAAAATTTCAGGATCCCTGATCCCCACCGTCAAACCATATATATTCTTGTATGAGACAATAAAACAAATCAAATGAATATAGGATCATCCCCTTTGTCTTGGGTTGGGAACCCCCCTTTTTAAAATGGCTGGATCCGCCCCGGCATACCATCTAGCTAGCTATAAAGGCTTTAAAAATATGAAATCAAACAAGGAAATTAACAGTTTAGGCAACTGTTTTGAATTTAAAAAAAAGTCTTTTACATATATCTATATAACAATGTTAAATTTTTTGTGCATTTATTTTTGCTTATCGTATTTTCAATAATGGACAAAATTGCATGATTGAATATTGTAATTTAAGAAAAATCAGCATACATGATATAAAATGGGAAGTGGAAACTGGGAATTTGACAAAGAGACAACAACCCAATCAAAGAGCAGACAACGGCCGAAGGTCACCTATGGGTCTTCAATGCAGTGAAAAAAATTCGGCACTGGTCTTCAGCTCATAAATATGTATCAGAAATGAAAACGAGATACAGCTTTCAGTTGTATTAATAAAAACCTCATAATAAGTTCTGAATATCAGAATATACAGTATTGCAAGATTTTCTCAAAATGTACACATAGAGCTGAAAAACTGTCAGTGACTGTAAAATTAATCATGCTAACATTAAAGTCCATGGAGTCCATCTTAATATGCATACTCTCGTACAAAAGAATATAAGTATGCAATAGACATCAAGTTTTCAAAAATAAGAGTATCTATGCCATTAATTTACGACAAGATCTTAATCAAGTAATAATTTCGGTTTGTTTAAATATTTCGGAGGTTAGTATGACCTCCTCTTTGGTGATGATGTTTTCGTTTTAAAGTTGGGAAATTGTTTGTACATGTACCAACAAAAATAAAAACACAAAGTCAATCTAGAATTATGTTTTTATCATTTTTTTATGTTTAGGTTGTCAGCAAGATGAAAAGGACAAGTATGCAGTTCAAAATTCAAAATGTGGATAAGTTGAGGTTCTAGGTCTTACCTTTGCAGATTTTCATATTTTGCATGAATGAAATCAAAGGTTATATGATGGACAGCAGAGAAAGAAAAAAAAAACTTTTCAATTATCCTCCTCCTGGATAAATGTAAAACATCTTGTTTTTCGGTAAGTTTTATGCTCTGTTTTGATAGTGTTAGTGCATTCATCTTTCCAGTCTTTCCTCTAAATTGTAAGTTTTTGGTGAGTGTTCACCATGAATTTCAGTAAGTAACTTGTGGATTTACATGTATATACTCAAAATTTAGTACTAATATTAATGGGATTTTAGCATGACATCCTGCCAAATGCTTGTTAATCATGTTTATGTTCCAGAACAAACAAGTATTTGGACTGTACGCTTGCCCAATTTTAAGAAGTTGGTCAAGTTTATTACAAACAAATGTACAGTACAGATCAACATAACTGAAATCTTAAATAGATTAATACAAAAAGTTTAATTGCAGTTAAAATAAAAACACAGGTTTGGTCGAGCTGGTACCAGACAGTACAAATATACTTAAATGGTCTGACTGTACACATATGGTGGGACTGTAAGTTCTGGACCGTAAAAGTAACATCCGAATACTGATATGGTCTGGAACATTTATACATGTCTTAAAATTAATATCAAACACATTGGTGTTTGATAGAACTATAATGTTTTGGGATATCAAAATCAAAAATATCCCATTTTTACTTTTAATAAAGAAGAAGATTATTGATGTATGTTTAAATGTATATTAAAATGAGACAGCAAGCCAACAGCACAAAAAATAAGGATAAAACATACATATTTTTTTTGTATCAATGTTATAATTTCCAATATGTTCAAGGTATTTTTTCATTGAAATAAAACACAAATTGAAATCTGTCTGAACTTCAAAAGCTTAAAGAAATATTGTTTCTGTTGTCTGCATTTTGTATAATATATTGCAAATTCTTGTGAATAATGGAATGTTATTATAGTTGTCTAAAGTTTTAACATTGATCTTTATACTGTAAATTCATAAATTATTGCGTGCATTTATTATTGCGATTCTGTCATTTTAGACTTAAATGCGATTTTAAATTTTACGATTTTGAGAAAAATCCTGTTTAATCCATATAAAATATTTCATAATGCGAGTTTAAATTATTGCGTTTACAACTCCGTTGCATTTTTCGCAATAAAAAAAAACTCGCATTAATTCCGAATTTACAGTATATATATATATTATGTACATAACTTGGGAAAATACCCAAATGTTATAAAGAAGAATAAATTAATTGATTGTTATATGGTATTAGAATAGGAAGATGTGGTATATTGCTAATTTGACAACCCTCCATCAGAGACCAAAGGATGTAGGCCGTTAGCAACTGATGACACTGGACAACCTTTAACAATCAGTAAAATCCATATCGCATAGCTATTTTTATTGAAAATCATATTATTGCTACATGTATGAAAACAATTTTGTATAATCCATTACTTTAGATTTTATTGGTTCTTTTTCAGATTGATTGAAATTCACCACCTAGAATAAATGGAGAAAACATAGAAACAAGACCAGAATAAATTCAAAGACAAAAGTTGGATCAGTTATTATTTTCATCACTCAGTCAATGATTTGAAGTTCTTTTAAATTAAAAAAATATTGAAACCACAATAATGTCAAAGTTCTGTGCTGAATGTCCAAAAAGTGGACTATACCATCAAACAATGCTGGATGATAAGAAACTATTAATGTTTTGTGTTGAGGGATATTGTGAAAAAAATAGATTTACTTAAATAGCTACTAGTATGTTAAGCCTAACAATAGAGTTTTTATTGATTTCAAATGGCAAATAATTGTGTTTCAAGAAAGTATTCTATAATTCATGAATAAACATATATTGATACTTACATTATCTGCTTTGTTGTTTAAAAGTTTAGTTTTGAACAGTTAAAGAACAATATGCTAAATTAACATTTCCCAAGAAAAAAAGATATTCAATTAAAAAGATTCATCTTATAATAATTTACTACCTAATAGAAAACATTGTAACATACACATTACTGTTTATTTATATCTATATATTTACAATTAGAATCCCATAGGATTTTAATTTGTCCCATGGGATAACAAATATCCCATGGGACTACAATAATCCCATGGGACAAAAAAAATCCCATGGGATTTAACCAAAATCCCATGGGATAATGGTAAATCCCATGGGATTTTGCCCTGTCCCATGGGATATTGAAAATCCCATGTTTTTATAATTCAAAGTGCAAAATAAATATGAAAGTAACTGTAGAAAACCAATGAAATTATTGAATCCCATGTAATTCTGCACATTTTGGTTATATACATGATATTGTAGCTCTTGTTTGAGGCGGCGGCGGATTTGCAAATGAGTGTTTTGCAAATTAAAAGTGTCCAGTGTTTTAGACTAAAGTAAAAAATGATTAAACAATTTGTTCTTTTTTTCAGAATAGTATTTATCTGTCTAGTCTATGGATATAAGTTTTAAATAACTTAACTGTTATGATTTTATAGAAAAGCTGTTTATTAGTGTGGACTGGTTGTTTGCACGGTATAGGTCCTTAATACATCGAAAATTGACGCACCCGGAGGCGTCCTTCAGACTGTTTATGACTAAATATGTTGATATGTAGTGATTGATACTTGAGTCTAAGGCCGTGTTCACACCAAACGCCGTGTAGAGTAAACATGTTTACAATTAGTTTAGTGTAGTGTACACTGGTTTCACATTACATTTGTTTACATCTATACACCTTGTTTAGCTACCTGTACATAAGATTTGTTCCCACTTGTAAACTATGTCATTTAAATGTTCATTACGTAGAACTGAATTCAAAATTTTTGGACAATTTTTCTAGCGGTAAGGGAACAACCATTTGACTTCAAAAGGGGGGGGTGAGGGGTGGGAATGGAAATATTCCGAACCCCAATTTGATAAAAAAAAAAAAAAAGAATTGTCATACAGATGAAAAAAAAAATACATTATAGTGTTAAATATTGAAAAAAAAGTATTTGATCACCAGCATCGAAAAAAAGGAATAAAAACGTACCCGCGAAAAAAAATCTGACTCAGATAAAAAAAAATAACCTTCACCCTTATTTTAGTTAAGGGGTTGCTACTTTATAATTTGCAGTAGTTTGAATATACTAGAGATGTCTCGATTACGCATTAGAAAACGTTAGCTGCAGCAGCGTGCTTACAGCCGAAAAAAGGATTGAGATATTAGGGATCACTACATTTTTATTTTTTCTGTTTGTTTCAAATGGTATTTCTTCTCCAAGGAGTATTTGGTAAAAGAATAGGGTAACGTTTTTTATTTATTTTAAATGTTATTCGATTCGGGAAGACCTTTTCAAATGAATTAGGCAGCAACTATTTTTAATTTTTTGGGGAAGGGGAGCGGGTAGGGTGCGTGGGCTATTGATTTTTTAAGGACAAATTTTGGTGCCAAGTCGAAATCAATTTTATCATTATATATAGTGTCAGCTGAGGTTGAAACAAACACATTTTTTGTTCAGGGCCAAAAACTGGAAACATTTTTTGTTTCCAAAACAAAATCCATAGCTCACCACCCCCCCCCCCTTTTTGCCTTTATGTTTTATACTCAACTATAATATCCCCCCTCGAAAATCAATATTGGTTGCTGTCTTATGGGTTCGGCAATGATGCTGCTTTGAGTCTTGATCAGGATTTGAAAAAGTACTTTATTTTTTATTAACAAAAAAAAATCTGTAAAATTACGACAACAATTTCTGTAAAGAACTTTACTAATAATTATCAAAAATATCAATTTTCTCAAAAATTGTTTTCTCCTTAAATATATACACGATAAAACTAATGTCCTAAATGCCTAGTTTTGTGTACACTTAATCTACACTAGGCCTGCGTTGACTATCGACTGTGTGTAGATAAAACATGATTTAAACTACATGTAAACATTGAGTTTTATCAATGGGAACGCAATTGTGTTTAGTTTACGTGTGAGTTACACTAACAAAACACCGAATTTAGGTCAATATGAACGCGGCCTTAGAAGAACAAGGTTTATGTCAGTCTTAGTGCAATGATTTGGACAAACTTTCAGTTATTGTACATGTTCTCATTTTGGTGCTTTGTGTCTATAGCTATTGTCTAGAAATAATGTTAGTGTTTTTAGTGGTTTCGTACCGATCTTTTAAGTTTATCTGTTTTCAATTGATTTTACAGTTTGTTCTTAATAAGTTGGCCATTCACTCAGTTAAACAACGGGATCCACAGTTTTTCGTGAATGGCCGAAAAGGTCGAACTTACTATACTCTCATGCACCGCTTGCTTGGATGCATTTATTCTTCCCGAGTGATTTTGCATCTAAGGCAGCAACCATTTGATTTTCGGGGATGGGCGATGGATTTTTTCCCCGGGCTAAGGTTGTTTTTTTTCGAAAAGAACAATCTATTTTTTTGACGACAAGTCGAAAGCAAATTGGTCACTTACCCCCCCCCCCCCCCTAACCACACACACAAATAACCCACTCACCACCCCTCAGAAAATCAAATGATTGCTGTCTGATTTCAATTTCTTGGGTCACTACTAATGGAATTGTGCTGCATATAAAAATTGACCTGTATTTCTGATAGTGCTAAATCATTGTACAAGATTAAAAAACATCATTTGTTCCAATCTCAACTTGTCATCTATTTTGATAAATATACATTGTATTCGACCCTTTAACCCCACACAGTAGTGAAATTTTCATTTATGCAATCGGTAAAAAATGTACATGTACACATTGTATATCTATGGCACCGTTAAGGGTTAAAAGATCGAGTACAATGTATACACAATTACACATAGAATTTCATTTAATCAACAAACACGTGTCAAGAATTTGAAATTTTGCAACATGCGAGACCTAAATATTTATACAAAATCGGCTTAATTGGTAACAGAGACGGATTTAGCGGGATGGCAAAGGGCCACAGTCTCCCTATTTATATATGTATTTACATTAAGAAAAACATTTATTTATTTGAAAAAAGTGGTTATTACTTTTTACCAGAGAAAAGTATAAAAGTAGTTAAGAAAGCGAGATTTTGATTAAAGCATAAGCTGAATTCATTTTAGCATAAGCTAAAATCGTTGTAGCATAAGCTTAATTCATTTTAGCATAAGCTATATTCATTTTAGCATAAGCTAAAATCATTTTAGCATAAGCTTAAATCGTTTTAGGATAAGCTAAATTCATTCAAGCATAAGCTGAATTTTAATATTTATGACCTTGATTCCGCGCCAAGGTTTATGTATAAGCTAAACAATTCAGCATATGCTAAAATGATTTTAGCTTATGCAAAAATTAATTTAGCTTATGCTAAAATGAATTTAGCTTATGCTAAAATGAATTTAGCTTAAGCTAAAATGAATTAAGCTTATGCTTAAATCATTTTAGCATATGCTAAATTATAATATAGCTTATGCTAAAATCATTTAAGCATATGCTAAATTCGATGTTTATGACCCTAATTCCGCGTCATAGAAATCCTATATTAAAAAAAAATGATTTAAACCCGCGAGCTCCCTTAATACGTAAAGACAATATCTACCGAGAGGATATTGGATACAGCTAAAACTCTTGGCATATTTTGCCTGTGACCATAATGCGCTATTTAAGTGTAAATAATATACTTCTTAGTTGCAAGATTTTGTAATTGATCAACAGAAATATAGAAATTATATAAAACTTCATCCGAAATACAAGAAGTTTGCATCAGTAGTGCTGCAATCAAACAGTTAAAATGCACCATCATTACCAAAGAAGTGGAAAGCATTAAAAACCAAACATTTAAAAAGTTATTGTTCTGAATAAGCTACACTTTCTACAAAAGAGAGGCGAAAGACTTCATAGATCGAAAATAAACTAACAACGCCATGGCTAAAAAAGAAAAAAGCAAACAGAAAAATAATAGTACACAAGACACAACATAGAAAACTAAAGACTTAGCGACACGAACCCGCTCAAATATTACAATAGTACTTTGGTCATTGTCCCTGCTAAAAATTATCAATATTATTATCAAGGTCATTGCCCCCCTCCCCCAATCATGATTATTACTCACCAACAGGATTTCCTTGGTTATTGCCATCCATGATTTTAGCAAGCTTTGGATATTTGTTTGCCCACAGCTTATCTTTAAATAGAAGTTTTTGAAATGATTAAAAATTCATGTTAAATCTTTATTGATAAATATTCTCTTCAGTATTGTTTTTTTCTACAGATGATATTGACCTCTGCTGTTCAACAAACATGTGTAATGAAAAATTGGAAATTTGCTTTTCTATGAGTCGTTATGAGTCGAAGTTCTTTCCCAGGTCGTTTGAAATGTAATCGTCAATACAAATAACTTGTTTTACATTTAGATAATTGGTCTATATGTTCCGTAAGAGCAACACGTGTTTTGTGATGTTTAAATTTCAAATCCGATTAATTTCAAAAGCAGGAATACCCTATGTTCTGAAGGGTTAAGTGTCTCCAGGTGTGAATACACCCATAATCGATTGATGTACAGGCTAGACGACAATTGTGTTATATAAATATCTATGAGAGCTAAAACACGGTAGTGATTCAAAAAAACATCGCATCGGTTAATCGATTTGTAATGGTAACGTTAAAACTGATCTTTCTTTAGTCTATGTGAACAATTTGTGTCCAGACCATCTTTCGTTAAGAAAGTCTGCACAATGTGAATATACAATGGCGTACCATGTTAATTAAGATATGTTAACGCTGTACGATGAGACAGAGGGTGTGTTACTGCTGCCAAATTAGGAAATGATAACCTAATTAAACATCGAACAGTGTGTGAGCTACAATAACACCACCGATGCGATTTGATACCTATGAAAGTCAAGGTTAATAATATGCAATCCATATATTACAATTAATTCTACTATAAATTTACGTAATTACATTTGTTCCTCGATACAGTCATCCGTTCGAAAGATACGAAAGTTGCGTCGGTATCGGTTCTGGTAAAAACAATGACATTGTTTTATAACACATATCAGTGTTTAGGGACCGTTCAATATTTATCAGATGAATGGGCCGGTCCAAAATGGGGCGGGGCAAACACTTGTTTTGTGTAAATACTTGGATGGGCGAGAACTTTTTCAAAGGTATTTAGTGGATGGGCCAGAACATAATTTTTGCTATCAATTTTATCGGTGTGTAGGAAATTTCTTTTGCGGTCACTCAAAACATGTCTCAACAAACTGGTATATTGGTTCATTTCTGATAATTTTATGGATTTAATAAAGAAATAAAAAAGCTAGAATTTTCTGATATTTAAATATCTTTTGAATTATTTCGACCTTGTAGAATGCCAAGTTTTGTTTACTAGTTTGGTGTATTGATGTTACATAGTCATCTTTAAATGTTTTTATATCTTTTTTAAATCAACATGGACTTTCATAAAACTCTACAGCTATTTCATTTATATATTGATTTTACAGAATGTCATGTTGGTTGGTAGTTTGGTGAATTGCTGTCATTCCTACAGATTGAAAAAAAAATGTTAAAAAAGCTCAAATTTTCAGTTTAGGCTAAATCCAGATAGTCATCTTAAAATCTTTTTATAACTTTTTCAAATCAACATGGATTTTTATAAAACTTTACAGCTATTTCATTTATATATTGATCTTATAGAATGTCAAGTTGTTTGGTAGTTTGGTGTGTTGCTGTCATTCTTATGGATTAAAGAAAAAGGTTTAAGAAAAAGCTCAAATTTTCAGTTTTAGGTTATTTCATTAAATTTTTGGACAATTTTTTCAAATCAACTTGCATTTTCATACTCTACTGCAATATCATTTTTATATTGATCTTACTGAATGCCAAGCTGTTTAGTACTTTGTTGTTTTGCTGTCATTTTTACGGATTTAGTTAATAGGTTAAATAAAAGCTACAATTTTAAGTTTAGACTAAACTCTGATGGTCACCTTTAAAAAAATTTATAACTTTTTCAAATCAACTTAGATTTTAATATAACTGTACAGCTATTTCATTTATATATTGATCTTACCAAATGTCAGGTGGTTTGATAGTTGGGTGTTTAGCTGTCAAATTTAGGGAATTAATTAATTGGTGAAAAAGGCTGTATCAAAGTCAAAAACATGTCTGCCTATATTTGCTTAAAAAGATCATAATTTCTTTTTTTTTTAAAGTAGAATAGATAAAGGAACATTGATATTTGAACTATAAACATGCTCTATTATTAAGACAATAATTAGTAATTCAGCATATATATGATAATATGTTTACTAGTCCAAAAGTTATTGTCCCTTAATTTAAATTATTTCCTTTATTTTAAATCAATATTGTATTTGAGGCTGCACATATAAATCTGTACATGTATATTCATACTGGTTTTAAAAAACAATACAATGTATGGTTCTGATACACACATAAATATATACATATATATAGGAAATTAACTAGCACATTTTAAATTTTGTATTAACACCAAAGTCTATTCTTTGATATCAAGACATAAAAATTTAACAAATATAAAATAGAAAAAGAACCTAAATAATTTTTGATTGTCATATAGGTAATGAGGGGCAAGGACTTTTTTTATAGATTTTTTTTAGATGGGCAAGGACTTTTTGCAGAATTTAAAAGGATGGGCATTAACTTTGTTAATGAAACAATATTAAGAATGCACCGGCCCATCAATCTGGTAAATATTGAACGGTCCTAGGACGATTGTTTGGTCTAATACGAGAGACTCTAAATCTTGAATGTCATATCAGTAAATATTTAAAATTCCAAGTTCAATGTTGTTTTTCTTAAACCACTACCACAAGGATTACCTTTCTAGCATAACGTTTGTAAGGTTTTTTCCATTCTGCTCTGCTGACATACCTCTACTCTTTTGGCATTAAACATTTCTCAACTGCTCTGCTAAATTACTTTCAACCTTTTGAAAAACCATTCCCATCGTCTCGACTGACATACCTCTAATCTTTCTTGCATTACAAATTTTCAAACCTTTTCAAATACTCTTCTAAATTACTTTTAATCTTTCCAGCATTACTTATGTGAGCTATCTAACCAAGAGTTCCAAATGGTGGAATTGAAATCATACCTTCTTAGATTTTACGGACGCCATTACGGGTTAGTTGACTGTTATGGAATAACCGTTTCACAGATGATATAGCATATGTTCCGTACGTCGTGACTACAATCCTCGCCCTTTTCGTGAATGTGACCTACCGAGTGAGACTATTAACCTAGTTTGTAATAACATGAGCAACACGAGGGGTGCCGCATGTGGAGTAGTATCTGCTTACCCATCCTGAGCACCTGGGATCACCCCAGCTTTTGGTGGTGATCGTAATGCTTGGTCTTAAGTTTTCTATGTTGTGTCATGTGTACTATTATTTGTCTGTTTGTCTTTTTCATTTTAAGCCAATGCGATATCAGTCTTTTTGATATGTGAGTTTGACTTCTAGTATTCCTCTGGTATCTTTCACTCCTCTTTTAGAAATTGAAGTGATCGTAAAACAACAACAAACATAATTTTGGGTGTTAAGAGGATGATGTGTTTTAGGTGCAAATGATTTTTGTTTTAATTTTGAATTAGAAATATATGTTTCGTTTGTTATCATCTATTAAAGATCCAACAGTGAAGGTTATTGCTCTACATTTTTGTCCTTTAGTTTCATATAGAACGTTATCCGATTTCGAAATTTCTCTGAATTTGTAGTTTAAGATTGTAAGCAATTCTTTGTTAATTTTTAACCTGAACGTTATAATTATTTCGAATTATGTAAAAACGCCAGTTCATGCAGAGTGTGTTACACTTGTAAAGTAAATCATTATAATGAAAGAAAAAAAAGTGTTGTCTGTCAATTTGGATGGTTACACTTATTTCTTCAAAGGTATGTATTGAATGTTGATGTTTGTTTCCTAAGTTAAATAAACTATATATATATATTTTCACTTATGTAACTGCAAAAAAAAGAAAACAAATCGTTTGCAAAATAACATGTTGCAAAAAACAAGAAAAACTTTTGTTAGCAAGAGAACCGTTAAGATAAAAAAAAAAAGTTCAATTATTTGCAAATATTCTAAATCAACCCTTATAAAAATGTATATGACTGGTTAGATATGGCCTGAAACTGGTACATGATATAACTACGCATTTTATTACGTTGTGATTTTATTCGAAAAATAATGTGTCGTTCTTCCGTACATGTAAACTAACAGGAAAATACTGTACTACGAATAGACAAACATTAATCTACGTTGAAGTATTCTTAAACATAGAGATGAAGATGCATGGTGTCATAAGAATACAAGGTAGGTCAGTCATCAATAATTAAAAGAAAAAAATCAATATTGAGAAAATAAAAAAAGATAAATAAAACACAAACATTATTTGTGTTTATTGTTTCGTTAAATAGCTGTATTACAGAAGTAAACCTTGTATCCCTTTTTTGAAAGATAATAACAAATGCAGGGCAGGCACATGTATTTGTTTGTTACTATATACAGTAGTGCATAAAATAACATATGTTACGTGTAAATGAAGTTCTTATGGGTTTTAACTTCATTATAGCTGTACATGTCCCATCTGTTAATCCCTTGTAGTACATCTTGCATGTACATGTGTTAAAACTTTTAAAATTCGCAACCCATTTTTTATGATAAGTTTGTATGCACATTTTTTTTTACATTTTTGGTTACATTTTGGTCACTGTGTCTCATTGATAATGAACTTAGGGACGACATCAAAAGTTCAATGAAGGATAAAAAACTTAATTCACATAGTGTTTTCACTGACCCCCACACCCCCCCCCCCCCCCCCCCCCTCTTAACTTAATTTGGGAAAAATTGATTGACCAATAGGGATATATGTAAAATCGATTTTATATTAACAAAACTTGCTGCAATGTTGACCCCCCACCCCCAAACTATTTGATTTAAGTTTTTTATCCTACATCGATCTTTTGATGTCGTCCCTTACAACTAACATCATCATTTATGTATATTTATGCAGAAACGATTGCACATGTATTACTTAAAATATCGTAACTACATATAGTAGTTGTTGGCCGAACAATTTATGACCTCGGTAACACGTACACAAATTAAAAAATGGCACACCCTTGATTTAAGTCAAAGGATCTAAATATATATTACATGAATTTTCTAAATCTGTCAAAATAGAACATGGAGACGTTATAGTTTTAAACGTGGATCTACCTGTCCAGTTTTCGCATTTATGTTCAATAGCAGAGAGTATTGACTCTTTACACGGCGTGTGAACTTGTACACATTTTAATTAGAGGCTTAATTATGTCTGCCTCTGGATGTGGGTTTTCTCTATTTATTGAAAACCCTCCCGTGGCCTTGAGCTGCTATTTGCTCCTTTGTTCTAGTTGTTGTCTCTTTGGCACATTCCTCGCTTTTATTCTCAACTTTATTCACACCTTCTGTTAAGGATAAACCCAAAAGACATTCTTGCAAATTTAATAAGCATCGAACAATGAGACATTTTTTTTAACCACATGTTATAAATTTCATGCGTCCGATGCGCCTTTCTTGATTCACCTTGAACAGGAATGCTCAAAGTCAAATATTCGGAAGCCAAGAATGTATCAAAAACTAAACAGTTTAAGAGCTATATGATCGAAAAGGACATTGGTATAGGAGCTGCCTACTATATAGATACAGTATTCAAGTCTTCCAATGGTTTTACATATATTTTATGACTGTTTTGCTCTTGACTGTTTATGTAACCCTGAAGAATATTTCATTGTTAAAATAATTTCCACCATGTATTTTAATTGTTTTAGAGATGTTGCTGCTCACAATCATCTTGGTAATAGCCTCCGCAAATGCTGATATATGTCTTACGGAGTCAAAACAACAACAGTGGAGAACTAATTTAGAATACATAGAACAAACAGTAAAAGATTTAGAAGTAGACCTCCAAGGTAATTATGTTCTTAAATTTTAGAACATATCATAATTTTTCGTGGAACTTATATCTATAAACCGATAAGTGAATTTATTATAAATGTTACGATTATGTCCAGACGGATTTTTTACAACATAAGTTCCTAGATTGTTGGGTATAGAAAGCACACAATACTGAATTCTAAAATTTTAACATTTTACAAATGATTCTTGTTTTTCTTCATAAGAAAAGGCCAGCTCCTGTAAGCCAGGATGGGAACAGTTCAAAGGTCACTGTTATTATTTTAGCGATGATCAAAGGTCCTGGTTTGAAGCGGAGGTGAGTCTCTCATATCTTTTGGTGGTGTGTTTTTTTTTGGGGGGGAAAGCACAAAACATAGTAATTGTGTTGTATATGTTTCTAAACTAATTTGAAAAAAATGTGTTTCTTTTTGTTTTATGAATGTGTATCAAACGACCGGTATAACTCATCTCAGAAAATGAGAGGATCTATATGTGATAATGACAGAATATTGTGTGTTAAGAATTTAGTGAACTTAAAATAGAAATAGTCTGCTTAAGATGGCTCGGGACTATTCGAAGTTTCTATCAGAAGTGCCGTATTTTTATTTTAATTTTATTCTTTACAGAGAGTGAATCAAATTGGTCGAAAAAAATAGGGGGTCACGGACCATTTAAGCTCAAAATTTTACTTTTAAACAGGTATGTAAAAGGAACCATTTTTCAATGAAATGATACGTTCTATGACATTTGGACCAAAACTGTAATGAAAAAAGCTGAAATATAGCTTCAAAGAATGAGCAAATAAAAAACCTAGGTCAGCGATAAGGGAAAAAAACTTAAATTTTGCCGGGAAAATGGTGAAAATGGATGAAATGTCATTTTGAGCCTTTCACAGATACACATAATAACGATAATATGTTTTTAGTGACATAACTTCAATGATTTAACATTTCTAATCAATCAAAATATTTAAAAAAAATATATAATATCGAATTTACGACACATACTTTTTGTGTGCATTGTAATTCATGTGTGAAATAATGCGCAATCGAATAGTCCCGATCCACCTTAACCCTCCTAGAAATGTATCAATGATATGATAATTTCAATGTGATAATATAACTTTTAATTATTTTTGGAGGTATTGATTTTGTTTTTCTATATAGAATTTTCGTTCAAACTTAAGGGCACTCGACGCAGTGACAGCGAGGCAATCACGTTGCTAGCATTAGATGATGTTGTTTGCAACGTCAAACTGACCATATTAAAAACGATACATTTTTCGATTGATTTTAATACTTCTAAATATGAAGATATAGTATTAGTGCCAATAAGACAACTTTACATCCAATTCACAATGTAAAAAAGGAAAACAGTTCTAGGTTAATGTACAGTTTTCAACACAGGCCCTTATTTTAAAATATATGTACTTGATTTAGTATGGGGATTATTAAAGCCAATGTTTATGAAAAAAACACCAATTGATTTTTCATTAATCGGATACACATTTTTTTTCTAAATTCACGAAAGAATTATATAAATGAATCATTTGCAAACTTTTGAAACGCAAATTAAGAGTCAACTTATGTAGAGATGATTAAATGAATGTGTTTACAAAACTCGGTTGTGATTATCTTTTGAAATAAACAAGTTCAGTAAGTCTGTTCAACGGATAAAAATTTTCTGATTTACAAATTTTGAGTAAATGTCTCAAAAGTTCGACACATTCATTTTTCAAAGTAAAACAAAGAGAAATATTCTTTATTACATATTTGAATTGACCTCGTAAAATTAGTGTGCATGCAAATTTTATTCAAAACATTACCGTGGGATCCAAACTGTATCGTATGCCCTTAAGGTAGATAGGGTGTCTTCCTCCATCTTGGATTTTGAAATACCAAAAGACAATCGGTCTAAATTTATAATGGAATGTGCAAATTTTGAGAGTAGTTGGTAATTCATGTGTAAGAATTTTCATTTTAATACAGAAAATGACATGTTTTATTATATTTATGGTTGTATTTTACCAAAAAACAGTAAAATTTTCATTGATTCAATTTTTTCCAACATTGCCACAAAAGGGGAGGCAACTCCAATGTAAGGGCAGATAATTCAGACAAAGTTACTT
Organism: Mytilus edulis; assembly: GCF_963676685.1. Lineage (NCBI taxonomy): Eukaryota > Metazoa > Mollusca > Bivalvia > Mytilida > Mytilidae > Mytilus > Mytilus edulis. The sequence goes on along the minus strand of NC_092354.1, from coordinate 62,193,498 downwards.
TTACAATAGAATGTGTTAGGAATTTACCTTTTTTATTATGTAGCAAGAAAACGGGTCCCGTGACCCTATTTTTTCTTTTTCTTATCTGAAAGCATAATATTAGAGCTATCTTCTCATATTTTATCTCAAAATTCTATGGACGGGTGCAGTTTTCGTTTTATGGCAGAAAATTGGGTTTTCCATGTATAACCTATACTGTCAATTTTGCACAACCTGTAGCGTGAAAATAAGCCCCGTGACCCATTATTTTTATTATTTGTTTTAGAAAAGCATGATATAAACTACATTTTGGCAGATCATTCAAAAATTCTATGGATTATAATTTAGACACCCCATCTACCTTAAGATGCAATTCTGAAATATGTAAAGAAAAGATATAGTTAGTATCCAACTGTCGATACATATTACATATTATTTGTCAAATTCGATTCTTTTGAATTTCAGAGATACTGCAGGGCTCAAAATGCATTCCTTGCATACATAAGAGATGTTACTGAAAACAATTGGATACAGCTCAACCTGAGCAACATGAATAGTAATATCCATTCTGAATACTCTCTTAAAGTCAAGAATGAATGAATATGTATATTTGTTATAACGGAATAATATATAAATAGAAATAATTAGATGTGATATGGTTGCCAAAGGGACTATCCACATATGTTTATGACGTTGTTGTATACAGTTACTTAAGTTATCACATGACCTTCAAATCTGATAACCATTCTTTCAGATGTCATAAGAGTTGTGATGGTTAAAACTTTAAAGTAGATAGTGTTTAAGATAGGTTTTGATATAATTTATACTTACTTTTGTTACTTTTTATAGGTATTCCGGTTTATCTTTATCATCAGTTTAACATTTTACAAAACTTACAATTTGGCAGGGAATGGAAAAATTATGACATCGTTTGTTTATATCATGTATATGTCCATACTATCTTAAGGGAATTGTACATACAAATAATGTTACTTAAAATATGAACCTAAATGGGTTTTTTTTTTTTAAATAATTTCTCTTCCACGCAAGAGAAATATGTTTAAGTGAAAAATACCTGTTTAGGAATATCAATCTACTGTACGTGTATTGTAAATTTTATTTGTTACATTTAGCTAGTTTCAAATCTGCTCGTTTCGAGTCAATTTGAACGCTCAATAATCGTAGCATATTTAATTTTTCTCTCTCTCTCTCTCTCTCCCCTCTCTCTCTCTCTCTCTCTCTCTCTCTCTCTCTCTCTCTCTCTCTCTCTCTCTCTCTCTCTCTCTCTCTCTCTCTCTCTCTCTCTCTCTCCCTCTCTCTCTCTTTCTCTCTCTCTCTCTCTCTCTCTCTCTCTCTCTCTCTCTCTCTCTCTCTCTCTCTCTCTCTCTTTCTCTCTCACTCTCTCTCTCTCTCTCTCACATACACACACATACATACTTACACGTATGTTTCAGTTTTTGAAAGTTGGCAGTTATTTTATCTGCAGGTACTGATCTTTACTGGATTGGAGCAACAGACTCTGAAACTGGAATTTGGATCTGGTCATATGATTACGTACCTTTGACCTACTCTAATTGGAATAACGGGGAACCGAATAACTACAGGGACCTAGGCGAAAACTGTTGTCACATGAAAGACAATGGTAAATGGAATGATATTATGTGCATTCGAAAAATGAAATTTGTCTGCAAGCGACCTATGGTGAGTAATGAAAATAAATAAATTGCAATTTGTCATTTGAGTCAACACTTTCTTTACATGCGTCGGTGTATATTTTCTAGTTTATAAATCATAGATTTAGATGAGGGTAAAGTTCAAGCATTGAGTTTTCGTATAGAGCAAAAACAAATATTTGTTCAAAAAGATAAAAAAATCATACAAACTTTAATTTCAGTTTGTGTTACTGCCTTTTAATGTATATGTTTAAAACTTTAATGTGTGTAACCTTAATTTCCGCATTAATAATGGTGTTAAAGTATTGAAATGTATTGTTCGTAATCTAAAATGCTCAAATGTCTTCTACAGTCCTTTTTCACGTCTTATTACGCAGTAATCGTTTCAATTCGGCTTGGACGAAAGTGGCTAGTAAATCATGTCAGAATTCGAACGATCTGCTTATTTCTTGGCCATTTTAGACCCATCGATCACTAAACCATATGCTTTATTTATTAGATGCCTTCCACAAAGACAACATATATTATTAAACTAAACAAATTGACTATCAAACTAATTTGAAACCAAAGACAACACTGATAATCAATACCAAAACTACAGAAAATTACAAGTAATCCGCTTTTTTAATTTATTTTGTAGAACAGCCACTGTGATCAGCGGTAAATGGATAAGAAAGACCTTCAAGAAATAGAAAGATTTATGGAGAATTCAAATAAAAATAAAAACTACATAGTTGTCATTTAAATGGCTGTATTACATAAATAAGTTTTCCCTTTTTAAGGAAACATGGAATATCAAAACAAAAGAGAGAAAATCAGTATTTTGAAAAGTTCGTTTAAAAACCGAATTTGACCATATAATCTGCTTTTTCTGTGGTACAAGGATAGAAAACAAAGTTTGCATTTCAATAAAGTTCGTATGCTAATCACTTACAACGAGATTTGTAATTTTCATACACCGAAACATTCGTTCTTGCTTTATGAATGTGTTAGCTTGACGGTGATTTCTAAAGTATATGTCAATACTATTAGGTGCATTATATTTTTCGCTATAAATGATCCATAGTGCATTTTTAAACCAAACACATAAGAAAAGAATATTTCACAGTAATATGGCCGGTAAAATAGGAAACAATTCCTTAACAAAAAACGTTTTGTCTGTCTTTTTTTTTTTACAAATCCTTGCAAATATCGGTGAGTTACATGAAGTAAAACCTTGAAATATATATGCTATCCATAACGTAAATATATGTCTGGCTTATGTTTAATTTCCAAATAAAATGTACAAGATGTCAATACCTAATCTTCTAATTCTTAAAACAGTTTTCGTAATGTGATTGACACACACAAACGTTAATGTTTGGGGCTTTGTTGACGGGACAATAGTATATTTGTCATGGAGGTATTACAAGTGCTTTGCTACATTTAATTTAAGCCTTTACGAATCTATAAAGCATGTGTATCCAACGACATATATAATTTTCATTTCGTATTGTTATCAATAAACACACAGCCGAAAACGTTGTTAACATCTTTTTTTTTCACATTCAGCATAACGCCTGGAATAATCACCAAATG